>NC_089228.1:71568929-71781256 GCF_963924675.1 Phocoena phocoena | reverse complement strand
TTTCCAAATTAAACGCCAAGTCCCTGTACAGGCCCTGAACTCACAGAGCAGGACTACAAATCCCGGCGTGCCTAGCCGAGCTGCAGGGAGGACTACGCTTCCCAGCGGGCTCCACGGCAGGCCGACGTGGGGCGGAGTCGGGGCGGGGCGGGGCCGCGGGGGTAGGGTGCTGCCCTCTGCCGGGCGCGGCGGGAAGTGGGTGCGGAGTGACAGCAGGAGCCCCGGCGCCGGGCGCGGGGCTCGGTGACAGCGGAGGCGGCGGCCGCCGGCTGGACGTAGGGAGCGGCGGCGGCGCCGACGGCAGAAGGAAGGGCGGACGGGGGCGGGCCTCCCTGGTGGCGCGGAGCCTGAGGAGCCCGGGAGGGGGTGGCCGGCACAGCTCTCGGGCCGGACACCTGAACTTGGGACAAGTTGCCGGAGCCGCGGGGCGCGGGCGGCGGACGGATTGACCTTCATAGTTAGGTGAGCAGCGCTGGGGGGCAAGGGGTGCGCGGAGGGCCCGGAACCCCCGACCCAGGCTCCCCTGCTCCGATCCCAGTGGGTCCGGGAGACAGGTGGGTGGGTGGGGGTGTCGACTGGAAAGGGGAGCGAGACCGTGTGCGCCGCGCTGCCACCCGCCCCGCTGTCCGTCTAGCCCGGGACGCCCCGGCGCATGGCCTGCGGAGCCTGGGAGCCCCTTCAGCCCCTCCCTTCAGGCCAGGGCCGGGGGGCGGCTTCTCTGCGACCTTATGTAACCAGGCGGGAGGGGCCGTGGCGGGCACGGGCCTTCCCGGCCCGGGAGCTGGGAGTCGAAGGGGCGGGAGACGTGGGGAGTGAACTTGCAAGAAGTTTGAGGGCGTGTGGGCCCGGCGCCCACTTCTTCTCCACCGGACGCGGCTGGGGCGGGTGGCACGGGGGAGGGCGCCGGAGGTAGGGGAGGTGTGCGGGGGGCCGAGTGCGGCCGGGCCAGGCCCCTGCCTGGATGGTCCGGGGGAATGGGAGGGGGAGGCCGGAGCGGCGCCACGCCCCGGGGGCCGGGCTGCTGGAAGCTGAGGGGGGGGGCGGGTGGAAGTACCATCCCTCCCTCCCTTCCCGTCCTTCCTCCCCCTCGGTCTCTTGAAGAAGCCGCCTCTGCCAGAGTCCCCCGGTATCCCTGAGCGCAGTCTTTTTCTCCCCCTTGCATTATTCCACGACCTTAGTGAACCCCAACCCCAGAGCTCACCCACTGCACGCCCCTCTTTCTACCTTCCCTGGAGCTCCCAGCCGTCTGCCCGCCCCCTGAGTATCCCCCTTCTTCTCGGTCCCGAATCCCGGAAAACACGCCCCCTTCCCCCCCGATTCCCTGAGTCCGCACCGCCCAACCTCAGGCTGTCCCGCCCCCGAGTCAGCGCTCCTTCTTCTCCCCTCCTCCCGGTACCCCCGATCAGCTATTCGGCCGCCGCGAGTGCGCTCGCCTTCTCGAAGGGAGCGGGCTGATGCTAGCTCGGCTCCCCCGCCCCTCGGCCCCCTCCCGCCGGGGGTTCTGGCTTCACGCACGGCTGCCCCGAGCTGCTCAGGGTTGCGCGAGCAGGTTCGCGCTGAAGCCGCCCGGCGCGCCCCAGCCCAGCGCCCAGGGGGAGGGAGGAAGGGAGGGAGGGGGAGAGGGCGCCTGGGGCGGGGCTCGTCTGCGCGAGCGCCCGCATTGCCCAGGGCTCCCCCACCCCCTCCTCATTCCAGGCCAGCCCCTCACCGCGGGGGCCTTCTCAGATGCCCCGTCCACTCCTGCCGCCCGTCTGTTCTGGGGATGGTTCTGCGCGAACAGTTTCTGGACTAAACTTCAGCTGTTTGGCTTAGTGTTCTCTGGGGAAGTGTCAGTTAATTGCCGCCCAGACCCCACCCCCCACCCGGAGAGAGGGGTGCTTGGGTGAGCAGGGAAGGGGACAGGCCGGTTCAGATCCCCAGTGACACCTCTGGGATGTGGGCTCAGGACCCTGCGAGCTGAGATTCCACCGGCCCAAGACCTGGCACTCTTGGGCAACTGGCGGTGGCTGGGAAGGTAGAGGACCGGTCTCTGGCGTCCTCCAAGGCTGCCAGATGTGGGTGCCCTCAGATCAGATCGCAGTTCTTGGTTCCTTGGCTTGTGCCCTCTGAGGCCTTCACTCTTCCCAGCCTGAGAGATGGCCTCCAGGCCCTGCCTTCAGGGAGATCGCAGTCTGGGAGAGAGACAGCCAGGCCAGAAGAGGCTGGAGAGGGGAAGGGCTGGCTGCCTTGGGAGCCCTGCCTGGTAGTCTGCGGTGTGCTTGTACCACGCCTCAGTTTCCCCAGCCGTGGAATTTACTTGGACCCCTTCATTCTGCCTGCCTCCTGGCTTCTAGATGTGAGTCGGGAACCAGAGAGTGTTAATGAAGGGCTGTTTAGGGTGACTCTGTGCTCTGCTTGTGCGGGAGAGCGGCCAGTGTTGCTTACACCTTACAAGGCCTGTTACAGCTGCAGTGCTGTTTTGTCCTCAGCCTAATGGGAACCCAGGTCTCCTGGTTCTGTGTCCCATGGAAGGGGTGCAGGGATTGAGGACATCGCAGGTGAGCACTCGATCCAGGGAGAGCCCCTGGGCTTCTGTGGGCTGATGGCCTGGTAACTTACAGTCAGTGGTGGGTAGGAGGGTGGGCCAGGGCAGGCAGGAGCCCATCCAGGGTTCTGGGATGATGGGAGTACCCAGTGCTCACCTCCACGGCCAGTGAGGCCTCCCTTTCAGCCTCTCGGCTGGAAAGCAGGTGGGAGGGGCTTCCCACCTCTCAGGCCTGGCTGCCCTTTGAGGGTCTGGCTTCTGGCCTGGATCCCTCCTGGGGCTCTGTTTATGGCTGTAATTGCATCATTAGCCAGAGTTTATAGAGTTACTTAGCACCTGCCCCCACAGGGAGTGGCCTAGCCACCCCCTGGCTTCTGTCTCTTCCTTTTCAAAGTCAACTTGGTTTCTGCAGGCAGCAGGGGTTTCCCCAACCGCAGCTGGCATGAAAGCCAGGTTGGGCCTTTGTCCTAGGGATGGAGGGCAGTCAGCACTTGGGGCCCAGCTTGGGGCTGCCCTGGAGATGACAGTGGAAATTGGGTTGGCCTCCTCTGATACAGAGGGAGCGAGTTCAGAGTTCCCAGAGCTGCCAGAAGTGTCCACATCCCAGGATACAGTGGGTGTTTTTGCATATAATATATGTAACCTCATGTGAAAAGAGGGAGATAAAAATGTACAAACGTCA
Organism: Phocoena phocoena; assembly: GCF_963924675.1. Taxonomy (NCBI): domain Eukaryota; kingdom Metazoa; phylum Chordata; class Mammalia; order Artiodactyla; family Phocoenidae; genus Phocoena; species Phocoena phocoena. Next base: position 71,778,050 of record NC_089228.1, on the reverse strand, counting down.
CAGGCTGCTGTAAGGAGTCAGGTGCCTGGTACAGGGTGAGTCCAGGGTGCTGCTCTGTATGTCAGTGTGGGGTGTATGTGGTTGATGGGAGTTTGTGTGTGTGGTTATGAGGTTATAGGTATCTACATACATGTATATAGATGAATTGTGTATATGCATGTCTATGAGAGTGTAACGATAACTTAACATTAATAGAATATGCATCTATTCTCTTTATGCTATAATAGAACAATATTGTAATAAAATTTAGTTACAATAATAGTTGTCAACATTTATTGTAGATTTACTTTTCAGAATGAGGTAGGACTTATTATTTTCATTATACTGATTCAGAGAAGTTAAGCGGGTTGCCTGAAGTCACATAGCCTGGAAGTGGTAGGGATTCTAACCCAGGCCCAACTGAGTCCGAAATCCATGTTCTCAATCCCTGCAGAAGACCACTTCAGGGTTGCCCAGGAGTTCTGTCTTAAAAGGCAGGGTGTGTCGTGGTGCAGGAACCTTCTTTTCCCCCTCCGGGGTCTCCTGCTCTGAGCAGGGGTGGGACTTGTTGAAGCCCCTGCCCCAGGACATACCTGTCTCCTGGATGCTCTTCTGAGCTGCTGACACAGGTGACGAAGGACCCCTGGCAAGAACTCTCCTGCCCGGCCCGGGGAAGAGATGGGTTCAGACAAGGCTTCCTGGGTCTCCTTGGATACCTCAAACGTTCCCTTACAGTGAAGCCCTTAGTAGGCACTTGTTTAATCAGATGTGGAGAAAAGGCTGGGGGGCTATTGGGTGAGAAGGGGACAGTAGGGAGTCGTGAGAAGAACCCAGGAGACCCCGCGCTGACAGGCCGTGTGGTATCACAAAATAAGTATAGCGATATTGTATAAAATATACCTTGACATGACCTGGGACCTGCCTCACATTTTAGCACCCATTCCCACCCTTATTCAACCCTCTCCTCCATCCTGCCCATTTCTCTTTATTAGTGTGGTGGACTGCAAAGGTGGCCCAAATTTTCTCCCTCTGTGTATCCGTGGCCGGTCCCTGCCTCTCTCAGCCTCGGTTTCCGTATCTGTGAACCTAGATCATCTGTGGAGTCCCCTCCAGTGCGAGCGTTCTATCAATCTTCCGCAAAGGCACCAAGGCAGGAGAGGCTTCAGAAAGGGCTGGGCATGGGGTGCAGGGGAGGGGGGAGGGGCTGCCCAAGTCCACTCAATAGAGCTTTCGCTAAAGCCTGGCCCCGTAGAGCGACCAGCCAGTTTTTCTTGGGACAGAGCCGTAGCTACCATGTATTGAGGGCTGGGCTAAGTGTACCCTAGAGCATGAGCTCCAGGGCCAGGCTGCCTGGCTTGCAATCCCAGCTCTGCCACTTACCAGCTGTGTGACCCTGTGTCTCTGTTTCCACACCTAGAAATCGAGGAGTATAGTAGCACCTACCTAATAGTGCTGTAGGGAGGGCTAAGTGTGTTGGTGCTTGCTGCATGTACAGGACCTAGAACAGTGCCATGCTCAAAAAATGTTAATTATCATAATTAACTTCTATAATATCTTTATTTCTCATTTCCAGGTGAGGAAACAGAGGCATAGAGAGCTCTAGGGGAGAAATAAAGACCTATGGGTTGCAAACAGACCTCTCCCTTGGGTCTAGCAGCCTCGAGCAAAATGCCTTATATGGGGCTTTGCAGACTCCATGGCCACAGTCCCCACCACTCCCTGTTGTACCACACCCTGCTCGGTCTCCACAATTAACAAGGTAGCAGATTTGGCCATGCCTGCAGCATCTCTACCTCCCCTGCCCTGCCCTGCCCTGCCCCTTGGGACTCCTAGGATAGCATCTGGCCTGGTCACTTACTACTCACTCCTGACCAGAGGCCCTTCCCCTGCCCTCCTGCTGCCTGGCCCTCCTGCACTCTGACCAGAGATACAGATCTCCTTGTCTGCAATGCCACTAAAAGTAGAGATAAAATCTCAGCCATAAGGCAGGATGTGGAACTTACCGTGCCCACAGGAAGTGCTTTGCTGGCTATGGGGCAGTGGGGGCAGTGGGTGAGAGCAGAGGGCAGCCGAGAGGGGCAGAAGCAAGAGGCAGAGTCATCACCAGTTTTCTTTCCTGTCTCTTAAGTGTGGGCATGAGGAGGAAGAGAAATTAGGTCTGGTCATCCCTACCCTTGTCCAGCTTCCTTGGGTCCAGGCCACCTTCTTGTCTTCTATCCATACAGTGGGGTCCCAGAATCAAATGTGATGCCATGGGATTAATCCAGGAATTCCAACAGACCATCGAAAAACCCATGGTCCATATTCCCTCGTCCCAGCCCTTGTTCATGCTGGTCCCTTCTCCTGGCAACCCCTCCCCTACTCCCCTCCCTATAGGCAAAGCCTCTGTCCATAAAGGCACACCGTTCCAGGAGGCCAGGGGGCTGCTCCGTCTGCAGCTCCAGCTGGATGTTGTGATGCCCTGGGGAGCTCTTTTAAAAAAAAACTGTTGTATCTGAGTCTTCAGGGAGGGGCTTAGGCATCAATATTAAAAAAAAAGAAAAAAGAACATTTTGTCTGATGATTCTAAAGCCCTGTCTCTAGGACAGTGGTTCTCAAATTTGAGTGGGCATCAGGATCAACTGCAGGATTGTTAAAACAGATTACCGGGCCCCACTCTCAGGGTTTCTAATTGAGAAGGTCTGCAAATTCCAATAGGTCTAGAATTTGCAATTCTGACACGTTTGCTGGCAATGCTAATGCTTCTGGTCCTGGGACCCCACTTTGATAACCTACTGTTTTGCAGCTACCCAGGCCAGAGCTATCTGTTTCCTGGGTCTCTGATCGCTTTGGGTCTCTTAGACCTGTCTCCTTTTCGAATCCAGGTCCCCAGGGGTAGGAACCACTCTGAGACCATTTGGTGACCCCTAGTCTCTGGTATGGTCAGCCCTCCCTCCCCCATCCTGACTTTCTGCCCTCACCTCCCATTAAATTGACCAGTGTCCAGTCTTAGCCCCACCATTCAGGACAGGTGCTCAGGAAATAGTTACTGCTTAAGGCAGGGTGAGGTGGACAGCACCAGCCCCAAGAGTCATCGGGACATGGGGGCGGTGGGGTCTGAAGCTCCCGTAAAAGTGCTTGGAGCCAGGGTGGCATTGCTGGCACCGGGGTGGAGGTGTCCAAAGCAGCCCAAAATAAGGCTGTAGAAAGACCCATCATGTTATTTTACTTTCCCGCCCTGTGGAGGGTGTTTGATCACTGTTTGAATTGCATTTTTTGGTTAATAATAAAAATGATAATACACATGCAAGAAATAGACATTTCCGGGCTTCCCTGGTGGCGCAGTGCTTGAGAGTCCACCTGCCGATGCAGAGGACACAGGTTCGTGCCCCGGTCCGGGAAGATCCCACATGCCGCGGAGCGGCTGGGCCCGTGAGCCATGGCCACTGAGCCTGCGCGTCCGGAGCCTGTGCTCCGTGACCTGAGAGGCCACAACAGTGAGAGGCCCGCGTACCGCAAAAAAAAAAACAAAGAAAGAAATAGCCATTTCCTTCTCCTTTCTTCACCCGGCCTGAAGACTTGGAATGGTGGGTGGGGGTCATTGTTCGGAGTAGGGATGTGTCCATCATCTTCTAGGGGGTCCTGGGCCTTGAGGGCAGCAGATAGCCGGATGACAGTGGGGTTTCACTGGGAGGCCTGTGTGGGTGGAGTCTTCCTTGGAAGCTGGGGAAGTTTCAGGGAAGCCTTCTGGGAGGTGAGAAGAGGTGATGGTAGGTCCTCCAGCCCAGCAGGGGGGTGGTGAGAGGAGCTGGAGTCGGAGCCCATCAATCTACAGATGAGTGGACTGCTCCAAGGTCACACTCTGAGCACAGGGGTGGGGTCTGTCTTGTAGGATGCAGTATCGCCAGTGCCTGGAGAGAGGCTGGTGTGTAATGCGCGCTCAGTACAGCTTTATGAAGTGAGTGAGTGAGCGTGAATCGGGCCCCGGTCGTGTGCTCAGAAACGAGGACACACAAATGCTTTACCCGTGGTCTCTGCCCTGCAGGAACATCGCCATTTAAGACCCAGGGACTGGTTCCCAGGGACTTGTACAAGGAGGAGCTCCCCGCCTCTGCCCACAGTGATCCAGGCCCAGCCTGGCTCTAGCATGGGGCTCACAGCCTGTCCGTCCCCGCGGAGAGTTTGCAGCAGCAGCCCTGCCCCCTACCCCCCCACCCGAGTTCTACCAGTGGGTCTGTGGGGTGGGGCTCCGGTTTGTTTTCTCCTGTTTGCCTAGGGAAATCACAGCCTGTCCTCTGCCTTGTTTACAATTGGTTTGGGGACAGCACCTGCCCCAGCTCTTACATCCCTGAGGGGTGCAGTGTGGCCAGGAGGTGACACACTATCCTGTCCACCCCCTGCCGCCTCTGTCCCCTCCCTGCCCTGGCCAGGTGTGCTCTCAGCTGCCCCTGCCAGCGAGGCACCATCTGGCTTTGCCATGGGCTGATTGGCGCTGCAGGGCTGTGGGCCTCAGAGGCCGGCTGGTGCAGCCCCTGTGTTGTCGAGAGGAGGGGACCGGGATCCAGGGAGTGCGGGGGACCCGCTCCAGCATCCATTGGGGTCAGCAGGCACGGACTGAGTGGGGGCCTGGCACTGTGCCGGCCAAGCAGGGTGGGTGGGAATAAAGACACGGCTCCTCTCCCAAAACTGATAGCCTGGTGGGGAATTTCAGTAACTGCAGACGACAGTGAAAGGCAATGATGTGAGACAGTACAGAGCCGTGGACTAAATGACCACAAATGTGTTGACGCCTGGCCCTTTGGTCTGAAGAGCATTCTTCCTTTTTTTTTTTAATTAATTTTTATTGGAGTCTAGTTGATTTACAATGTTGTGTTAGTTTCAGGTATACAGCAAAGTGAATCAGCTTATACATATCCACATATCCACTCTTTTTTTAGATTCTATTCCCATCTAGGTCATTACAGAGTATTGAGTAGAGTTCCCTGTGCTGTACTGTAGGTTCTTATTAGTTATCTATTTTATATATAGTAGTGTGTATATGTCAATCCCAATCTCCCAATTTATCCCTCCCCCCTGAAGGGCATTCTTCCTTGGTCCAGAGAAAGTTTTTACAGAAGGGCTCATGCCAGCACTGAGACCTTGGCTCAGCCCTTCTCACCCCTTGAGCTCCAGAAAGGGTGGCTCTCTTGATCCCTGGTCCTCCCACCCGAGGGTCACCTCTGCAGGCAGGCCCAGGAGCCTTCCTTCCTGGACAGGGTCCTTTCTTCCCAGAGGCCTAGAGGCTGCTGAGTGAGAGGTGAGGCCACAGGGAGGCTGCTGGCTCCTGAGCTACCCGCCTGTCATTTGAAGCCCTGGGCCCTGGGGCACACGGTGCTAAATTGGGTACAACAGCTCAGGCCTCTTTGGGCACACCTGTTGCTGAGCCCCAAGACTTGGGCTTGGAACCGGAGTAGTGCCTCTGCTCCCCCACCCCACCTCCAGCATCCCTCTCTTCCCCCCTCTTTCCTTTGCCCCCACACCCCTATCCCTCTGACCCTTCATCTAGTTCCACGGCATCTGGAACATCAGGCCTAGATGCGGGTGTGTCTCCCTGTCCTGCTTCATCTTCTTCATTTCATTTTTCTGCCTCCCTCCTTCTTTTGGTGTATTTAGAGGGTGTGTGAGGCCCGCCCTGCTCCCCTAGGGCCTTCCCAGTGTGGACCTCTGAGCTCTGCTGTCGGGGACCCAGAGGAATGGCCCAGGGCAGGGTGAGGTGGGTGCGAGGGAGCCCAGCATCATGCAACCCCCTGCCCGTGGCCACCAGGGGCATGTGGTGGCTGGGATGCCCCGGGGTGGGTGGGAGATGAAAGGGCCTGGTCCTGTGGGCTGAGGGGCAGCCCATAGTCTGGGCCAGCTGGAGGAGCCCCTCTACAGACAGCCCTGGGTATCACTGGCTCCTCCAGACCTGTGACTAACTATAGCTTTTCATCCAGTAGGTTTGGCCTAATCATAATGGTTTTCAAAGCCAGGGGTGAGAAGAAAATATTAGAACTTCTATTTCTATGTACTTCTATCTCATCGTTTTGTCCCTCCTTTTATGGTGAAATATAGCATAATTGCCAAAAGGAGCATAAACCTAAATGGATAATGTAATAAATAATTATAAAAGTGAACACCCGGGCTTCCCTGGTGGCGCAGTGGTTGAGAGTCCACCTGCCGATGCAGGGGACACGGGTTCGTGCCCCTGTCCGGGAAGATCCCACATGCCGCGGAGCGGCTGGGCCTGTGAACCATGGCCGCTGAGCCTGAGAGTCCGGAGCCTGTGCTCCGCAACGGGAGAGGCCACAACAGTGAGAGGCCCGCGTACCGCAAACAAACAAACAAAAAAAAGTGAACACCCAGGTTACCACCACCCAGATGAAGAAACAGAATGTAATCTGCATTCTGAAATCAGCTTGTGTGCCCCACCTTGGTCATAAGCCCCTCCCCCAGAGCAAACCACTCTTGTGACTTTCGAGATAATCAGTTCCTTGCTTTCCTTTATCATGTAACCACTGTACCTGCATCCTTTGGCAAGAGAGTTTAGTTTTGCATGGTTTTGAGTTTCTAGAGCTGGAATGACACTGAACATGTTCTTTTGTGACGTTGTGAGATCCGTCCACCATTTTTGTGTGTAGCTGTGGTGTGTTCATTTTCACTGCTGTATAGTATCCCCTGTACGAACTTGTTACCATATCTGTATCCATCCCGCCACTCATAGACTTTTGGATTGCTTTCCTTTTCTACACTTCTCCAGAGTCCATATAACCCGGAACGGAATTGCTAGAGCACAGGGTATGCAATGCATATTTCAACTTTAGTAAATACTGCGTTAAGTGGTTTCACCAATTTACTCCTCACTGGTGACGCCTAAGAGTTCCTATCGCTCTGTATCCTCACTAACACTTGGTATTGGTAGACTGTTTCAGTTCTGTCCCACTGGTGAGCGTGTAACAGTATCTCATCATGGGTGTAATTTATATTTCCCTTCTCACCTTTTTTATAGATCTATTTTTGTGTATGTTTGCTCACATGCATGATATATTAATACACTGGTATTTATAAGCAATTCCTGAGAAAAGGAACTAATATTGGGGGTGCTCAAAATTTTTTACTCACAGGGGTGAGTGATCAGATAATTGAAAGACCACTGAAATATTGAATGCCAGGGAGGGGGCTGGTTTATAGGTTGGCGGGGGGTAGGTGGTCTTGGGACGAGATTCCCAAGTGGCACTGGCTGCCAATGAGGCAGCTCTGCCCAGAGGGTACTGAGCCGACAGGGTACTTACCAGCACCTTCAGGCCCTCCTGCCTGGCACGTCTAGGGCTCCAGCAGATACCCTTCAATTTAGAATTGGCAGGTGCCCGGCTTTCAGGTCCTTTTAGGGCAGTAGTTCTCTTTGTCTCCCAGGGGACATTTGGCAATGTCTGATGACATTTTTGGTTGTCACAACTCAGGGAATGCTACTGGCATCTAGTGGGTAGAGGCCAGAGATGCTGCTAAAGGGTCTAAAATGCTCAGAACAGCCCGGCAACAAAGAGTTATCAGGCCCCAAGCGTCAGTCGTGTTCAGGTTGAGAAACTCTGTTCTAGGGAAGGATCCAGGAACCTGAGATTTGCCATGACCTCGCTGTGTGGCCCTAGGGAAGTGACTAAATGCTTTGAGCCTCAGTGTCCTCATCTAAAAAGGACGGTGGCAAGTGTTGCTGCCCCCTCCCCTTCATAGGTTGTTGTCAGGACTGGGGAGAGGGTGGCTGTGTAGGCATCTTGGGAAGCATCCCGGCAAAGGGGCCCATGGCCATTGTGTCCAGGGGGTGGGGGGTTTTCAGCGCCGGCCCTTCCCCTCGACTGTGCTCCCTGGCCATCCAGTGAGCTGGAGGCATCAGGTGATGGCCGTGAGCCTCCTGCTACTCCAGGTCTCAGAGGGCTGTGGGGGAACTGCCCTGAGGGCCCCTGCCTTTTGATGAGGGCTGCAGAAATGAGGGGCTCTCTGGGGAGCCCTGGGGCCCAGGAAGAACCATTTCTGACTTTGTCCTCAGCTGGGTGGGAGTCCAAGGTTGTCTGGGGTGATAAGAGGTGCTTATCATACTCCTTATCTGAGGCCCCATTTCAAGTCCGGTGGTGAAGCGTGGGAGCCAGAGGTCATCCTTAGGGGCTTTGTACACCCAGGCCAAGCTTTGTGTCCTTCTGGAGTTTGCTATCTCAGGGAGGGCCCAGGATTGGGTCAGAGTCTGGGTCCGAGCTCTCTGGGCCTCTTTGACCTCCCCATTCTGAGGCTCACCTCACCCCATGCGTCTTCAGGAGCCTTGGCGTGCCCAGTCTCCCCGCCACTACACTATCCCTTCCTGAGACACACTCTCGTGAAAGGGCCTAGTAAACTCATCCGCCCTGAGGTGTAGATGACTAACGACAGCTCAGTGACTGCCTGCCTTGCTTGACAAGCAGTATCTAACTACCAGAGATGGGAGTCCCTTAGCCACCAGAAAGAAACACTAGCGAAATGTCAAGTGTCTCAGGCTGTTAGAGAAGTGCTTCGGGGGCTGAGGAACCTCTGAAATCTCAAGTGTAGCAAGAGCATTTTCCCACAGGCGAGAACCGTATGGTGGCTCAGATCTCCCCAGAGCTTCACAGGGCTGTGCTGGGTCTCAGGGCCCATTTCAAGGCGGGCCAGAGTGAGAGTGTGAATTGGGTATCTGGAGGCCCTGGGAAGGCCAAAGGCTGAGGTCACAGGTGTGGGGTCAGTCAGGAAAGTGGTGAACCGTGGGGCTTCTGGCTAAGGGGGCACACACCTCCAGGAGGGACAGGGAGGATTTGTGGGTTAGGGTCTGGCCCGCCCGGGACCTAGTAGGAGTCCTGCAAATTCTTGCCCCTCTGTGCCTTTCCTTCTCGGTGCAGGGGCAGCTTGGCCTGGGGCCCTGTGTGGCTCTGTGGGCAGTGGGGCTGTCATTGGCTCAGTCTGGAGTAGGGAGGGACCCTGTAGGTGGCCTGGAGCCCCGGGTCCACGAGATGGGAGCTGGGAGCCCATCTGCGTTGGGTAGGGTTGTGGTGTGAGAGGCCTTCCGGGCGTGTGGTTCCCTCTGCACTGTGAGTAATCCTCAGCCACACTTGCAGCTCCCAGGGGATTGTGCAACTTCCTCTCAGGCCAAGGTGCGGGGGGCTGGGTGAGAAACAGCCCTGGGGAAAATGAGGAAACTGGAGCCGGCACAGGGGCCAGGGGCACGGCCCTGGGCTCTGGACCCCCGAAGAGCTGAGCGTTCCTGGGAGCCTCCTTCCAGGGCGCTCCCCTCTCCAGTTACGCGGGCATGTGTGCACGTGCGTGTGGCGGGGGGTGGGGGGGGTGGGGGGGTGGAGGGATGTCTTTGGGGAGCTGAGTTAGTGGGGATGAGGTCCCGCAGGCTGCGCTGGCATGTGGGTATCTTTTGAGCGGAGTCAGGGCTGGGGAAGCAGGTGGTGAAGGGAGGGGCTGGGGAGAGGATGGGACGGTGGAAAGCATGTGACATCAGGAGAAGCAGACTGCCAGTCCCACCTCTGCGGAGCCGTGCAGCCCCGGGCAGTGTAACTACGCGCTCCCTGCTTCCTCTCCTCCTCTCCCGGGCGGCTCGTCTGAGCCTCTGGTGAGAAGGTAATGGGCGTGATGCACTTAGCCCGGCGGCCAGGCTGCAGGAAATACGCACTGACGTCAAGACTGGGAGCAGACGCTGCCGGGCCAGCTGGGTTCAAGTCCTGGCCCTGCCGCTTTTGCAGCTCTGTGATCCTGGGGCCTCAGTTTCCTCTTCTGTAAAATGGAGATGACAGCTACAGTGCCCACCGTGTGGGTTCATTCTGAGGATTAAAAGACTTAATTCACGGGGAGTGCTCAGAACAGCACCTGGTACAGGTTCATGTCCTACCTGTACGTGAGCATGTTTGTGTGCAAACAGCAGAACACCAGGTTCACGGTGATTATTTCTGATGGCGAGGATTTGAGTGGGGCCTGGGGATACTAATAAGAGCTCCTGTTTCCAGGCCTCACTCCACGTCAGATGCTGGGCCAAATGCTTGACCTGTACCAGCGCCTTGGACCCTCACACTCACCCTATGAGGTGGGCGCTGTCATCATCCCCATTTCACAGATGGGGACACGGAGGCACAGAGGCATCGCGTGACTTACCAGGGCAGTGATGTCAGTGAGGAGAACAGCAGAATGGTCTGCCTTAGCCCTGCTGGACCTCCTCTGGGTTCGGCTGGAGGTGGGCGGGTGGAGAGGAGGGAGTAGGGTGTGCTGTGAGAGGGGTGGGGGCCCGCCTCACGGCCAGTCAGCTCCGGCCAGGAGCCCTGTCTTCTCTTTGTACCATTTCCAATAACATAGTCAACAAATATAAAGAATGACATTAATATAGGGAACGGCTTTTTCGTAGTGGGAGGGAGTGGACTTCCTTGGGCAGAGCTCCCTGCCCGTGGGTGGACTTTCGAGAGGAGTTGAAGGCTACTCACCTGGGGGGCAGGACGGGGCAGGATGGTCATGAACGTGACTCCAGATTCAGGCAGCCCTGGCTCTGACCCCTGCCTAAGCCGTTTACTCTGTGACCCTGGCCTCAGTTTCCTCACATGTGAAACTCCTCCCAGTTCCTTCCTCTTAAAGTGATCGTGAGGATGAAATGAGATCCCACGACAGAATGCTCAGCACAGGCCTGGCCGGAGTCAGTGTCCGCCACATGGATGCCTCTCTTAGGCACCTGTTACGCAGAGAGTCGTGTGCCAGGCAGGGAGTGGGGCTATGCAGATATCCTTGGAGGGCCATTCTTTGAACTGTGGATCGGGGCAACTGATTGGACCCTAATCTGGCCATGAAATCAGCTTAGTGGGTCTCAATGAAAATGAAATGAAAAGGAAGTAATAAATTAAATGGAAAAGAATGATGGGAAACATCCAAGTGCATTATTGCACAGTACTGGGAAGTGTTGTTTTGTACAACTTTTTTGGAGTTTCATGTGCATGTGTACACGCACTCCGTGTGTGTGTGTGTGTGTGTGTGTGTGTGTCCTGGGTCAAATAAAATATACTTTTCTGTGAGTCATGGTCAAAATATTTGGGGCCACTGCCTGAGAGATGATCTCCCTCCCGTGCAGTGATGTTTATGGAGCACGTACTCAGGGTAAGACCCAGCTCCACATGTGGGAGCCAGACTGGGGGGTTGGGACCCAATTCTTAGCAAGGTGGCTGGGTGAGCAGGCCCGGTGGGGGTCAGCAGACACAGAGGGCAGGGGGTGGTTAGGGAGGGCTTCCTGGGTGATGACATGCATGGGGTGGGGACAGTGAGGGGAGGCGATGTCTGGGGTGAGTGTTTGACTTGGGGTCTGGAGATAGAGAGCCCCCCAGTGGGGGCTCCCTGTCTGTGGAGGGCTGTGGGGCCAGGCCTGGCCAGAGGTGAGGGGGAGAGTTGTCTCAAGGCACTGGGTGAGGGCTGTGCACGTTTTCCCTGGCTGGGGTGGGGTGGGGTGGGGTAGAGGAGGACTCAGGTTTACTGATGTTCTGCCCACCCCAAGACTTGCAGGATCTGTGGTGATGGGTGGGACTCAGGGCTCAGATACTCTCCCTCCTCCCCTTGGCCCCTGGGAGTCTCCTGAGTCTTCTCCTCCTTTTTGCTGCCCCGGCTGGCTCAGATGGGCCTGGCCTGGGACCTGGCTCAGCCCTGTGCCCTGGTCCAGGAGCCAGAAGCCTTTCTATGACTTAGATCTCTGCCCGGGCTAAGTTGGGGTCTCCGTTTCTTCATCTCTAAAGTGGGCGTACAAATCCCTGAGCAGCCAGCCGTCTGGGTGGTGATGCCCACCTTGTGACCTAACAGGGATGAGCTGGCTACAGGAAGTGTGGCGAGCTCTGGGTGGGTTGTAACTGTTGTCTCTAAGGCTGGGAGGGCTGGGGCAGGTCATGAGGATATCAGCTGCCTCGCTGGAGAGCCCCCCCACCTCCCCACCCCGTGACCTGGGGCAAGGGTAGGGAGAGGCCTGTGACCCATGGTGAGTTGGGGATATCCCCGGCTCTGAGGGGGAGGTGGCCCATTAGGGGCCCCAGGGGATGAGACCCAGATTTGGCCTGGGTCTGGGAAACCCAACCTCCAGAGCCCCCACCTACATGGGGTACCCGAGGAGCCCCAGCTTGGAGGCCTGTGATGCCAGGTGGAGGGTCTGTGTCCTTGGACTTTTGGCAGAGGTCAATTTTCAGGAAGCTGTGGGTGGCTTTGAGGCTGCCAGACCCAGAGCCCAGAGGCTCAGGCGTGAGCTCCCACAGGAGGATGTGGTAGTTAATGAGAGGCCACGAATATTGAGTACCTACTGTATGCCAGGCACTTTAGTATATGTGCAAATTGAATCTTCACAATAACCTCACGTGCAGGTCTTTTTATCATGCCGTTTTTAGGTGAGGAAACTGAGGCTCAGAATGGTCAAATCTCTCTCGCTGGCTAGTGAGTGGCAGGGCTGGGCCGAGGGCATGAGTTCTGGATTCAGGCTGCCAGGGTTGAAAGCCAGACAGTAGCAGTTGCCGGCTGTGCAGCCTTGGACAAAAGCCCGAACCTCTTTGCGCGTTCGTTTCTTGCTCTGTGAAATGGGTATAACCGCAGTGCCCTCCTCAAAGGATTGTTGTGAGAATTCCATGAGATTATGGAGGTCATGTGCTTGGTACTTAGGACACCATCTCTCCTGTCTGTACCAGGGAACCATTGTGTGGCCCGGGGCCCATTCTCTGGTCTCCTTGGGTCCCAGTCTCCTCAGCTGTGTGACACAGGGTACTGACCCCTTCCCTGCCCTTCTCAACAGAATTGCTGGGGATCAGATGGGATCAAAACCCCAGATGGGTCCTGGGGGAGGCCTTCACAGAACAGAAATGCTAGACTCTTCAGCCCCCAGAGCTACCAGGAATTTTTCAGGGCTTGGAGCTAACTGCAGGTCCCGATGTATTTTGTCTGGGCCTGCTTCAAGCTTTCATGTTTCCTGCTGGCCCGTGGAGGCATTTGAAGTGCTGACCCCACATCTACTCCAGAGTTTCTCAAGAAGTGTTCTGTGGAAGGGTTTGGTGATCAAGCAGGAGTGGGAGAGTTGAAAAAAAAAAAATGGATTTCTTTGCTACAGGACTTGTCAGAGCCTTTGATATGCTAATATTCTTTATGCACCTCCAGTGTGTGGTCATGGTATACTTCAGGATATTTCAAAGGCCTGGTGTTCAAAGCTCCATTTTCCAGATGGAGAAACTGAGACCTAGAGTGAAGCCTAGGAAATGATTTTCCCAGATCATGCAGTTATCGCTAACAGAGCTGTGACTAGAGTCCAGGGCTCCTGACTCCATGGCCCGTGCTCTGCAGGACACCGACTTCTTGCTCTCCTTCAACGTGTGTGGTCTGCTCCCTTCCTGAAGGCTCCTCACCTTTTTCTGGCCCCTTCCCTCTGCCTCCCAGCAGCGTTAGAGGGTGTCCTGTTCCTCCTGGGTGTCACTGGAAGAGGGGCATACGGGCTCCTGGGAGATGCTTCTGGGCTGGTAGATGGCAATAAGGCTTCATCCCAGCTGAGGGGCTCCTAGCAAGTTAATTCAGTTTTCTGAGCCTCGGTCTCTTCAACTGTAGAGTTATACTCGTCACCTTGTCTCTCACCTGCAGGTACTGAGGGGTTCAGCTCTGACACCTTGTGTGAATGTGCTCTGTTGATCTTCAATTCATGTCCAGATGTCCATGAGTCTAGCATTTCTGATCATTTCGGGGTGGGGGCGATGAGGGAAGAGCATGGAAGAAATGCGGGAGCCCCTGGCCGTGGGATCTGGCTTGGTTCTGACTCCCAAGTTCCGATTTGCTCCCCACATTTGATGTCTGCCCTTTAGTATATTGCTGGCCCTCTCTGGTCTCAGTTCCCCTGGTCACCTAGGACGTGGGCTGGTCTGGCTGACACTAGGGACCCGTTTCACAGGGGAGGGGAGGAGAGCCGGGGGCATGGTTTCCCAGTGTCCTGTGGGGAGCTGGTGTCACAATTGGGAAGGAAACTCAAGTGTCTCGGTGCCTCAGTACGGCTCCGCCTCGAGCATGGTGGTCTCCAGAATCTGCCCGCTCCTCTGAACTCCCGGCCCCTTCAGGCAGGGAGTGTGTGCAGGCGTGCCCACATCTCTGTCCACTCAGCAGCTGGGGTATAAATATCCCAGGCTCTCTGCGGGCTGCGGGGGGCTCCGGGTGCAAGGCTGGGGGGTGGGCCAGGCTGGCTTGGGAGGTGGGAGGTGGTGGTGCCTCCCTGGCAGTGTCCTCTCCCCGAGGGCTGTTTGCCCAGGTTATTCTTAGCACTGACTCATTATAGAGACTATTTTTAATCCTGTTTCTAAGCATTGCCAACATCTGGTGCAGACAGTACTGAAGGGGGTGGGGGTGGCAGGGCGACCCTTTGGGCATTGCTGGGGACCAGAGCCTCTGGCAGGACAGCAAGGACAGAGTCTTCTGCTTCCTGCACCTGCCACTGCTTAAAACTGGGCATGCAGTAGGCGTCCTATTTGTGCTTGAATGTTGTTGGCTCCCCCACGACCTCATCCTTCCAGCGCCTGTCGGTGGGGGTGGGGAGGTGGGCTGGGGGTTACCATCCCGCCGGAGAGCACGAGCTGATGGTGCTCATCGGGTGGGCTTTCCCACGTCCATCCCTCAGGGATTCACTCGGCCTCTGACCCCTGAAGAGAAGGGCCTCCTCAGAGCAGGAGGGCAAGCCCCAAGCTGGGGCACTTGTTACAGCCACTGCTATGGGAGGAGCCGGCAGACATTATAGGGAAGGAGGGTGCTCAGTGGTGAGTGTGCAGGCTCCAGGGCCAGACTGCCTGGGCTCAAGTCCTGGCTTTGCTCCTTCCTAGCTGTGTGACCTTGGGCAAGTCATCAACCTCTCTGCGCCTCAGTTTCCTCATCCGTGAAGTTGGGGTGGGAGTAGAGTGTTGTAAGGATTCAGTAAAATAATAATGTACCAAGTGCCTACCTAGTAAGTGCTGTATAGTAGGGAGCTGGTGGTATTGTCATTATTGCTATTGTTATTGTTACTAGTGAGAAGCTCTGTGTGTGCCCTGAGTTGGGGAGGAGGCGTCCTGGCTGTTCTCTGAGTGAGGTGAAGCTTGGCATGGGGCTCAAAGGGAGTGGTTGTACACAGGCATCGTGATGGGGTGATTTCTGCCAGGCTTCCCCGAGGGTTCAAGGGCACACAGGTGGGTTGGAATGTGGGCTTTGCCCTTCACAGTTTGGGTGAGTCACTTTTCTTTCTTTTCTTCTTTTTTTTTTTTATATTCTTTTCCATTATGGTTTATCACAGGACATTGAATAGTTTCCTGTGCTATACAGTAGGACCTTGTTGTTTATCCATCCTATATGTAATAGTTTACATCTGCTAATCCCAAACTCCCAACCCATCCCTCCCCCACACCCCTCCGCATTGGCAACCACAAGTCTGTTCTCTATGTCTGTGAGTCTGTTTCTGTTTTGCAGATAGGTTCATTTGTGCCATATTTTAGATTCCACATATAAGTGATATTATATGGTATTTGTCTTTCTCTTTCTGATTTACTTCACTTAGTATGATAACCTCTAGCTGCATCCGTGTTGCTGCCAATGGCATTATTTGTTCTTTTTTATGGCTGAGTAGTATTCCATTACATATATGTACCACATGTTCTTGATCCATTCATCTGTCAGGATATTTAGGTTGTCTCCATGTCTTGGCTGTTGTGAACAGTGCCGCTTTGAACCTGGGGGTGCATGTATCTTTTTGAATTACGGTTTCGTCTGGATACATGCTCAAGACTGGGGTGGCTGGATCATATGGTAATTCTATTTTTAGTTTTCTGAGGAACTTCTACACTGTTTTCCATAGTGGCTGCACCAACTTATGTTCCCACCCACTCACTTAACTTTTCTGAACGTCCATTTCTTTACCTTCATGACAGAGATGATACTACGTAGGCCATAGCGTTATGGTGGAAAATAAAGCATTTGATGTTCGTGGAGCATTTTACCCAGTGCTGGGCACATGGTAGGACCTGAATCCATGAGACTTTCTTTCGTTTGTTTTTTGCTGTGTCCCTTTCCCATGTGACAGATAGGGTGCCCTGGGTCTGGAAGGTTTGGACGGCGGGGGCTGGGGTCCTAGCTCTCAGTGAGCTATGTGATCCACACTCATAGCTTCCCATGGTCTTCTGTAACACAAAGAGGCCAGAGAAAATTCTGGTTTTCAGACCCTTTCTCAGAACCCCTGGGGGTGCCTCAGGGAAGGACTAGGCACCAGAACTGGGTGGTGGGGGGAGAGGCCCCCAGTTGGAGGCCAGGTGGTCTGGCCCTTCCCCCTCCCCACAAAGCTGCTTCATTCTCATGTTTTACTATCAAGTTTCCAGGTAAAATTTGTCTGAAAATGGGGTTCTGCTGTTGAAAACAGCCTGGGAATCTCTGGTGGGTGACTTCCCAGGCTCCTGTCGTCGGACGTCTGTGCCCTCCGACGTGGCAGTGACTCTGGGAGGTGACCTGTGCGTGGGCACTGTTGCCCAGAGGGTGCTGGCACTCCCCAAGGGGCGAGGGGGCTTCCAGGCTGCTCCTGGGGGAGAGATTTGAGCGCTGCCCTGGCCTCGCTGACTGTGGGACGTGGGTGCCCACAGGCAAAATCTCACAGGCAGGAGCGAGGGCTGAGATTGGGCAGAAAGGCACGTGCCACAGGGCAGGTACATTTGTAGTGAATGCTCAAGAAATATTTGAAAGGAATGAATGAAGTGGCACCAGCGCAGCATCCCAGGGCAGCGGTACCTCTGAGAGGGTGGCAGATCCCCACTCTTCCCCTTCCTCCTTGCCCTCCACTCCCCCTTCCCTTTCGTCTGCTTCGCTTGACCAGTCTTAAGCTACCCCAGCCCTGGGGGCAGGCTTGGCCTCGCACATAAACTTGAACAAAGACACTTCCTCAGCCTGAGCCTCAGTTCCGTTCATCAGTGAAATGAGGATGATGGGCTTGGCTTGGGAGGCCTCCTCCGGTGTTGTGACCTCTGTTCTCAGGGCAGGTCACATGCACACCAGGGGAAGGCCAGCCCCCATCACCAGGCAGGGCCCTCAGGTTCCAAGATGAAGCTGGGGATGCCCCGGGGCTCCGACTGGGGCCTCCAACTGGGGCCTCCAGGGTCCGATGTGCCTGGGCCATGGCTGGGGTGGGGATGTGGGGGGCTGTGGGTGTGAGAGGAAGGGTGGGCAACCAAACATGTCCGCTGGGCCGGGGCCGCCACCATGACTTTTGTGTGTGACCCTCTGGAGTATGGGTGGCCGCCAGTAGGAACACATTTGTGTCCTTGTGAGTGGGTGTGAAAGGGTGTGTGAATCCAGCCGGCCAGGGAGCAAGGGCACTTATCTCCTGTTGCTGGGAGCTTCCTGGGCTCTGAGGAGAATGGAAAGTGATTCATGCAAAGGGGCGCCCCCCCAGTTCCCCACTTTAGCCACGACCTGAGGTATAGGGTGGCCTGGCTTCCTCCTTTGCCCCCACTCACCAGAGGCCCATGGCCCCCTCCTCCTTCACCTCAGACCCTGTATCTCACTCTGGGGTAGGGTGCTGCCCAGACCTGCAGTCTGACCCTCCTCTCAGTGGCATTTGGGGCGGGGGTGTGGTCCATGCCTGCAGCTCTAGAAGGCAGTGCGCCCCCAAGCCTGGCACAGCTAAGCCCCTGCGCCAGAGGAAGTGGCCTTCAGAGGCCCAGCCTGGGACGCCATGGTCACCACCCCACACCAGCCGAGTGGTTTTCCAGCCAGAGGAGACCTGCGGGGAGGGGTGAGGAGAGGCTCCACCTGCCCACCGTCTCCCCGGCTCCGGCCATCCTGGCTGCAGCCACTGCCTGTGACTCATTCCCCCGGGGACTGAGCCGGCTCCTCTCCTGGGGCACCGGCCCAGGCTCAGAAAGTTGGGGAGGGAGGAGTGAGGCCCTCTGTGCGGGGAGGGGTCGCAGCAGACCTCTCTGGTGTCCTCTGGCCTCTGCAGACTTCACCTTCCCTTTGCCGCAGCCCCCGATTACATAATGGGTCCCAAATGCCTCACAAGTAAGCGGCCCAGCCTGGCAGCTGGACTCAGGAGTCCCTATTCCCCAGTGCCCGCCACCAGCGCACGTCCCCATTCCAGTGCCCGGCTCGCTGGGGGAGTGGGTGGTGCCTCTCACAACCCCCCCCCCACTGTGAGGGGGGGCTGGGCAGCCTGGGAGGGGGTGGGGAGGCCCTCTCCAGGGAAATGAATTCCTGGCCTGGCCCCAGATGCCGGCCTGCCCAGCTCTGCTCCGGGCTAACGCTGGGTGCACACACAGCCCCATTGTACGCCTGGGCCCTGTGCCCGCCATGGGCCTGGCACCAGCTCCATCAACAGCAGTGGCTCCGTCAGCTCCTCAGCACCCCCTGCCAGGGCCCGAGCCACTGGGCCCCCGGGGAGGAGGAGGAGGGAGGGCAGGCGATTAGGTTGTGAGTGAGGGTGCCCCGGCCGGGGCCGTGCAGATGCCTGAGGAGCCAAATGCATACATTTGTTTCTTTGTCAACTGTGGATACAAGGCGGAGAGCACTGTCCCCCATTCACATGAGGCATCAAGACCCCAAGAGGCTGCAGTAGCCTGCCCAAGGGCACACAGCTAGCAAGGGATGGAGCCGGGGTTCGAGCTCAGGCAGCCTTGGTCCAGAGTCTTTTCTGCACCCCTTACTGTGCTACACACCCAGTCTCCAGGTCAGGGCTGGGGGAAAGGCAGAGCTCCTTCTTTCCCCAGCCCAACATTGAGGAGCTAGGCAGGCTACTTTCTGGAAAGTACATGTCCCCAGGGTGGAAGGGGACCCTGGAATAGTAGGGTCTGGAGCTGTGCGCTTGTGAGAAGCATGGTGGTTTTCAAGGATGATACTGGTGGCTGGACTGGCAGAGCAAGTCTCCAGAGTCGGAAGGCGGCTCTGTGCCTCAGTTTCCCTGCCCCACCGGCACTGAACATCCCCTGTGCTTCTTGGCAGGGCATAAAAATGTAGAGGTGAGGTGTGGCCAGGGCTGAGACCTGGACCCTCATCTCCTTTTCCGATGCTCCATAGGCTGGCTGGGAAGTTCCCTTTTCCCAACCTAGACCAAGGCCTCCTGTTGCTTCTATTCTTAGAGTCTGTCCTGAGCTGCCCCATCTCCTCAGGTTTCCCAGCCTGAAGGGTCCTCTGAGGCCGGAGAGCCTGCCAAGGGGGCAGCCTAGCTCTAGGCTGTGAGGGGGTCCCATCTCTGCCTAGCGCCCAGGCCCCTCAGGCCAGGCTGGAGGGTGCCCAGAATCAACTTCCATGGGTCTCAACTTATCCACTCATGACCTCCGACCCCATGGGTTTGGGCAAAGCTGAAGCTCCTCCCTTCTTCTCGGCCCAACCTCCTTGTCCCCTGCCCATCGCGGGCACAAGGCCTGGCTCCCCCTTGGTGACACCTCAGCCCTCTCAGCAAATGGACAGGGCAGTCTGCAGGGACCACCCGGTTGTGCAATGCCAGGGCTGGGCCTTGGGGACAGGTGGGGAAGAGAGAGGCTGGAAAGGGACACCAAGGCCAGCTCCCTTCTCACCCCACTCTGGAGTCTTGTCTGCTTTCCCAGTCTGCTTGGGCTCAGCTTACCCCGATTATGCTGTCCCCCAAGACAGCCAACACATCTTCATCCAAGGCCACAGCAGGGCACGTCAAACCCAGAAGGGCCAAGTCTGAGTGCCTTCTCCCTGGGAGATGCCGAGAAAGAGAACACCTGGGGACAGCCCTCAGGGAGTTTCTACTACAGCTGAGAAAACTAGGCAGAGTAACTTCTCTGTGCCTCAGTTTCTCATTTATAAAATGGGTACACTAATATTTCCTACTTCCCAGTGTTGTTGAGAAGGGCAGATGAATTAAGACATGGTAAATCCCTTAGGAACAGTTCCTGACAAATGGTAAGTGCTTAGTTCAGGTTTATTTGTAGTAGTCATAGTGGTAGTAGTCATTCTAGTAGAAGAAGTACAATATATGATATCAGGTAATGCTGTTTTTTCCAAACTAGGTTGTGCATACCGGTGAGGACAGGGACTGTCTTACTCATCTCTGTATCTTGGCGTTAGGCACAGAGCCTGGCTTGGAGCAGATTAAGTAATTGTTTTCAAATGGTGATCAGAGGAGGGTAGAGTCAGGGTGGGCTGCCTGGAAGAGGTGGCCCTAGAATAGGGCTTCCTGAGATGCACAGGCATTAGACAATCTGTGGATGGAGGATGGGGCAAGGGGTGCATCTGGAGGCCTCGATTGTGTTGGGGAGAGAGTGAGAAAGCCCCCTGAGCCCAGGACTTGGTGAGGACAGGGGGATCCTGGATGCCTTAAAGGCCCATCTAGGGAGTTACGACTTTATCTGGTGGACAGTGGGGAGCCACTGGGGGTGATGAAGCAGGGGGATGATCTTTCTTTGTTGCTTAGTCCATTTTGTTTTGTCCAAGTGTTCTCCACTTCTCCAAAGACAATAAACCCTCTCTCTGCTCTTCAGTCCCTTCTCTCCAATCCATATGCACCCCCAGCCCACATATCCATGCTCCATTCTTGGCCTTCTCTGCTCAGCTGTACTAGCCTGCTCCCCCTGCCTGCTCTTGTCCCCTTCCTCTCCCTGGCCCCTGACCCATCTTCCCTGGGATTGGGGTTGGCTGGACTTGGACTTGAGGGGAGAGGGATACAGGCATGGTGTGACCACATGGTGGGAACCCGTGTAATGGCGACCGAGCCAGGACACCCTGTTCTGACATAGCCCGCTACCCCCTTCAGGGAATGACCCACCCCCACCCCCAGCCAACAGTGTGGCTAAGGCTCATTAGGAAGAATTTACTTAGCATTTGTCAACCTGATAAATGGAGATACAGGTTTCTCTAACAGATAAATTAGAGAGTGATGGGCCTTCATTTTCTTGTTATTAAATTTAGCCTAAAAGGATATTGAACTGCATGGGAACCAGACTGTAGAAAACTACTGTGTCTCTTCTGTCTCCTTTCAAACATCCATCCATCTATCTATCCATTATATCCATCCATCCATCCATCCATCCATCCACCCACCACTTCATGCATTATGCCCATCCATGCATCCATCCATCCATCCATCTATCCATCCATCTATCCATCCATCTGTCTGTCCATTACTTCATTTATTATATTCATCCATGCATCCATGCATCCATCCATGCATCCATCTACCAAATATTTACTGAGCACCAAATTAGATGCTTTATGTTTAATCCTTATAGAAACTCTCCAAGATGGACACTATCGTCATTTTGTACATGAGGATACTAGGATGCTGTGGAGTTAAGTAAGTTGCTGAAGGTTACGCAGCCAGTAAGCGATCTGGGATTCAGCTCTACCTGCTTCAAAACACATGTTCATAGTGTGGGATCAGATGGCCTCCCTGGGTGTCCCCAGGGCCTCGTTCTGAGCGTGGAACATAACAGCTTTGCTATTGAATGAATGGACAGGCACACTCAGGTTCTGGAATGCTGGAGTTCCATAGTTCCATCCTAGGAGCAGCCTGGGGTGGGAAGCTCTTCTGGGCTTCCAGTTGTACTGGCATTTGCTACTGGTAACCTAGTGTTGCCATTGCTGCCCCTGTAGTGGAGGCTTCTTGATCACGTAACTTGCAACCCAGCACGTGCCTGTTTCTTCTCTTCATCAGGCTAGCTCTGCTTCTGAGGGCAGTCCTGTCTTCCACAGGTAGGAAAGTTCTAGGTATGTGCTTGGCCACTGCATTCAGCCCCACCAGTCTCGCCCAGCGACTGGGCTCTTGGGCACCTGTCTCCCAGCTTGTCCATAGGACACCCAGCCCCCATTTTACTCTGCCCCCTTTACTGGCCTTTCTTTCTAAGCTGTGGAGTTAGCGGCACAATTTCAGGTTAAAACTGCCTCCTCGGGCCCCATTGGCCGAGACAGGGCTGTGAGTGCAAGCAGTCTACTTGGGAAGTGACCCCAGGAAGCACGGCTAGTGGAGCAGGCTGAGTGAGACACAGAGGGGAAGGGAGCCAGTGAGATGTGTGTTGGGGAGCAGGTGACGGCTGTGGGCACCAGGCTGTCTCAGTGCGGATCTCTGGAGAACGTGCTTTGGAGCTTCCCAGCCGCGGGATGGGGTGAGGGAATTGGGGGTTTCTTCCTGGCTCCCCCTGGTCTTTGGCCCGGGGAGGGCGGGTGCTGCCTCCATTGGCTCTGGCACAGATGCGTGCAGGTGCTGGCAGTTGGAGGTGCTCAGGTGGGCAGGAGGGACTGGGAGTGTCCAGGGGCCCTGACAGCCTCTGCCGTGCTCACCGAACCCAGGTGTGGTGGCCCGGCCAGTCCCTCGGAGTGTGCCTCTGGCCAAACCCCCTTCCTACAGCCCTCCTCTCTCCATGCCCACGAAGCTGCCACTCCACCCCACCCACGCCCGCCACTCTACCCCAGGCAGACCCTTCCCACTGGGGCCAGTCACCGGTACCACATTCATTACATTCAGCAGATACTTAAGGAGTACCTACTATGTGCCGGGTGCCACCAGAAGAGGAGGAAGCTGCCAGGACCCCTCTAGATGCTCACAGCAGAGGAAAGGGATCCAGCGTGAAGGAGGTCCTTCCCATTGGTCCGCCAGACGCGGCAGCCCTTTCCGCCCATCTCTGAGCTCTACCGGTCTCTCCTAGGGGGCGGGGCCAACAGGCTGGGGGCGGGGCCGACAGACCGGGTGGCCACAGAGCTTGGGCCACCTTTGAGTCACCTCCCGGCTCTGTCGAGGCTGTGATTGTAGCGGTTTTTCTGACTTCCTTTTCCTTTCTCTCACTGCCCCTGCCTCTTCCCTCATGGGGCCACTAGCCGCATGGCTGCCACGTGGCTGCCTTCTTCAGTCGGGAACTGAGCCTTCTAGCGCCCTCCCTCCGAGTCTCTATGAGGAACAGGATGCAATTCACGGTGCAATGGCAGGGGGGCGGGGGGGGGGGGTTTATTCATGGGCACCCTTCTTTGTCCCCGGTGAAAGCCCTGCCTGGTGCCTGCTTCCTGAAGAGGGCCCTCCTCCTTCTTGACTCCTGCCCCCACCCCTCAGACTCCACTCCCACTACTTTCTCCTGCCTTGTAGGGCCCCGGGAGGGGGCAGAGTTAAGAAAGGGAGGTGGTGTGTAGGTAAGGCCGCCTGCTGTAGGGGCAGGGGAGGGCAGGCAACAGGGCTGGGGCAGGTGCCGGGCCTGGCGGGAGCACACACAACACATGCTCCAAACTCCGTATTGGGCCACAGGCAGGACTGCCAAGTCCCAGTCCCTTTGACTCATCTCTCCAGCCGCCACCCACAGACTTTCCCCTTGATGTTTTCGCTTCCAAACCAGGTTTGGTCAGGGCGCGTGTGCCAGGGCGGCGGGGGCAGGAGTGTGTTGACCTGGGCTGGCCAAGCTCGTTCCCTTCGACGTTCTCCTCCTACTTACCCGTGGTATCTATTTCCCACCCCGTGGGCAGGGCCAGCGCTGGCAGAGCAAACGTCAATCGTGTACCTGCCCCACTTGGATAGAAAGATGGCTGTACTTATTCGGGGCAGGCGCGTCAGTGTGAGGGCTGGGAGGACATCGGAGACATTCGCGCGAGGTCAGAAAGGGGGCACTTACGATGAGGCTTTCTGTTTGTCTCAGGATGGAGCTTAAGCATCTTTGATCGGGGGAGGAGGAGAAGTTGCAGCTGCAGGTCGGCTGCCCGAGTCTTACCCCCATGGGGGAAGCTGGGGAGACAGAAGGACACAGGTTGGGGGAGACGGTGAGTGGGGAGAGCAGAGTGACTGATGCTCCTCCCCCACCCAACACGCACAGAAGCCAGGGCACTGGGTTCCTCTCCCTGCCCGGCAGAGGGCAAGCGCTTCTTGTGGCGTTTCAGGACAGCAAAAGGGGTGGGTGGGCCGCTGTGTGCGTTTTGAGAGTGAGACCACCATAGGGTTCATCTCATACCTGTGTGTGTTGGGGGGGCTGGATGGGGCAGGTGGAGGCGGCTCCCTCACTCCAGGTGCCTGGGGTGGGGGCACATTGCTGTACAAGGTCATTTCTTTTGTTGGGGGAGAGGTCTCCTCTGGCTCCCAGAGGGAGATGGGGTAGAGGTGTCAGCCGGGTACCTGGGCAGGGCAACAGAGAAGCTGAGTTCTGGGTCTGGGGCAGCTGCCATTGGGGAAGTCCTGGGCTGAGCGAGGGCTAGGCAAGGACCCAGGCAAGGGACCCCTGGATTTTGTGCCCCAACGGACCATTCCCAGAAGCTCAGCTCACGCCGGGGTGGGGCTGGGGAGGAGGCCCAGCCACCGGGTGGGTGCGGGTAGCAAGGGGAGTCAGTCTGTGATTGTCCAGTGGCCCCTGCCTGCTCCGGCTGCCCTGTCCTGCCCCCACCGGGCATGAGTCAGACCGAAAGCAGAAGCTGCCAGACGTTGCGCAGGGTGAAGTGAGGCAGAACCAGCAGTGCTATTTTGGAAACCGGTTAATTCCCCCTTCTGTCCCCCAGCGCTCATCACTCAGGGCTCCCCCCACCTCCTTGTCGCCAGCTCTTTGCCTTCCTCGAGGGGACTGTTGGGGCGAGACTTGATGTCCCCTGGCCCATATGTCGGGGGCTGGGTGTGTTGCTTAAAGCTCCTCTGCTTGCTGGACCCCTCCTCCCTGGCCAAGATGTGCTGGCTTCTCTGGAACCGGCCTTCTGGGGTGTTGGGAGGGCAGGGTGCCCCCTCCTGGTGGGAACTAGCAGACCGGGTGAAGGATGGTCGGTGGCTTTTAGCACTGCCCCTCCTCCGCTGCTCTCAGGCCAGCTGTCAGCCGCCTCTTCCAGGGCTGTGAGCTGACAAGGGCTTCAGGTGGGAGCCTCTCCCGGCAGTGACTCTTACAGGTTTGGGAGGGATTTCCAGACCCGGAGGGGAGGTATTTTGGGGCCAAGGGCCTTTCCAGAACCCGTGACATCACGCACCCTGCAGCAGCCCCCACTGACCCCCTAGTCAATGGTTCTTTCTTGGGCATCTAGGCCTGCTTGAGGCCCCACATTTTAGGATTTCTTTGGAGCCCGTGTGAGCCTGGGGGCCCCTGGCCGTCCAGCCCGCGGAGGTGACAGAGGTCAGTGGGTGTGTGTTTCTGAGCTGAAGATGAGGGTGTATAGATGAGAGTGTTACCCACCCGTGGGCCGGGGGGATGGGGGTCCCTGCCACTCCTGAAGCTGTGTGGTCAGGGAGAGGGTGTGCTTTGCTCTTGCTCGTGTGATTGTGTGCGTGGGAGATGGGTGCGGTCTCCATCCGCAGTGTGTTGCCGCCCCCGGGGTGGGGGGGCCCTGAGGTCAGCGCTCCACCCGGCTATTTACCCCCCGGCAACCTCGGGTGGTGGGTTTCATGCACTGGGGCGGGGGACTGTCAGCAGGCACGTTGCAGGTGACCAGTTAGAATGTGGGTCCCTCTTCAGCTCAGGTGAGCAGGACTTGGGTTTCTTGTCGCTCAGCTGGGTTTGGGGCTTAGGCGGGGTGGGGAGGGGCAGAGCAGTGTTGGGGGAAGGGTGGTCTCCCAGGCCCGCTGCAGGGCCCCAGAGTCTCCCACGCCTCACGCACGGCGTGCAGGCACAGCCTGTCCTCGAGGTTGTCTGCTCTCTGCTGGAGCTGTTCTCTGGGCAGCTGAGTCCTGGGGTGGTGTGTGTGTGTGTAGGAGATGCTGTGAGCGTGTGTGAGTAGGTGTGTCTCACACGGCCTGTCTGGGTTGCTTTCCCACTGGGAACCATATCAGCTTCCAGTCAGTTCCTGCAGACTGTTTCCCCTCCTGCCCGAGCCAGAGCCCCAGCACCGAGTAAGCCCGAGTCCAGAGATGGCCTGGAGCCCTGCATTCCCGCCTCCACCTTGGCTCCTAGGCCTGCCTGAGAGTTTGGGTTGTTTGCTCAGGTTCACTGTGCTGCTCAGAAGGCCTGTGCCTGTCCCTTAAAGGCTCTCTCTCCACCTCCCGGCTCTCCCCTCCCACCTGTCACACTTGGAGCCAGCCGGTGATCAAGCCTCCAGGAAGCAGCAAGTAAAGTGACTTTAACGTGCCCACAGCTGTCCTAGGAGTCCATGTGAAAGTGCAGATTCTGACTCAGTAGGTCTCGGCTGGGGCCTGAGCATCTGTATTTCTAACCAGCTCTTGGGGCTGTGATGCCTGTGGATCTTGCTTTGAGTGGTGAAGCCTTAACTGGCCCTCTTCCATCCAAACTCCATCCAGATGGACTCTGCTCATCCGGCCAGGGAACTAAGCCTCAGGGGCCACCCCCTAGGTGCACTCCGGCTCCTTTGATCCCCTCACCTATTCTGAAGGAGGTGGCATTACTGCCATCCTGTTTTACAGATGGGGAAACTGAGGCTCTGAGAGGTTGAGTACCTGTCCCAGGTCATACAGCTGGAAAGTGGCAAAACCAGACTTGAACTCTGGTCTGTCAGGTCCAGAGCATATGAGCATTCCAGTAAACCCAGCCATCTTCCGGGGAGCGGACTCAGAAGGCTGAGATGCAGCCAGGGGGGCTGGGTGAGGGGTGGGACCGCAGCTGCAAGGAACATCCAGCCCCACCTGCCTAGCCCAGGGCCCCTCCGCTGATGGGATCACGACTCCCTACCTGCCTCCTCAGGCCCTTTCTGGACTGACTCCCCGCCTGGGCACCCGGCCTGCTGCCGTGCCCCTGTGCACTCACCTGTGTCTGTGGAGGTTGGGTGTGCGGACCAGGCCCCCCAGCCCCACTGCCTACCAGCGTGCAACCTTGGGCAAGTGGTCAGCCTCTCTGCCTCAGTTGTCCCCCTGTGAAGTGGGGGATATATTACTACTTCCCCAGTAGCATGTGCCTGGAGGATTACATCAGTAACATGTATCAACTCAGAGCCATGCCTGGTGCATAGGAATCGCTCAGTGCCAGTAGTAACAAGCGCCTGCTGGTTTGTTCCCGGAGACCATAGGCCACCTTCTGCGAATGTAACGCGGTTGTCAGGGCTCATAGGTGTTTTTCTTCCTTCTTTTTCCCCTGCAGTCTTCCAAAGCCTTCTTTTATTAGGCAAAGCCTGGATACTTCAGTTTTAAAGAGGTTGTTTTTGAAGTCCTCAGAGGCAGATTAAATTCTTAAAAAGGAAGCCAAGCAGTAGGAATTCATTGCAGTGGACAAGCAGAGATTGCAGAGGCCTTCGCAGCAGGGAGGAAGCAGAGGAAGCCCCCAAGGGAGGGGGTTAGGAGCCAGGCGCCCGGCCTGGGGCAGGGAGACCTGGGTTTGGAGCTCAGGTTTGGGAGCCAGAAGCCTCTTCGTGTGCCGGCTGCCCGCTCCTCGCTGCCCCTGGGCTGCATCCTCCTCTTCTGAGGAGAGATGGACGATGGAAGACTGGGTCTCCAATGCTGCCACAGCTCTGGAGAGGGAGCTCCTGAGAGTTGGAAAGCAGCGCCCGGCTCTCCCTCTCACAGGCCTGTAGGCTGGCTCCCCGGGCACCCGGCCCCAGACCCATCCATGCTGCCCGAACCCTGCACCTTCCTGGACAGAGCAGGAAGGGGGCCACCACGGCCCTTCCAGCCTCCTCACGTGATCAACCAGGGGTCCAACTGGGAGAGGGGACAGGACGTGTCTGAGGTCACGCAACTGGGTCGTGATATAGCCAAACGCGGTTTTTTGATCCCACTCTGCCCTTTCGGAACAGACTCATTCCAGAGGGTCCAAACTCCCGGGCCCCAAATCCATGATGGCACACAGTGACCAATCAGGCGGAGCCTTGAGACGCATCTTCCCTGGTGGGGGTATCGGTGACCTTATGGGCTGACCTAGCATCCACCGAAACTTAGCTGAGCTTCCCTCAGCAGGGGGATGGGATCAGGTGGGCTGGGGTGGGCAGGGGAGGTCACATGGGGCTTGAAGCCCTTGGAGACCCATCTGGAAATCCTCCCCTTGCTCTTCAGGCCCCTTTCCTGTCTGGGGTGCCATCTGTGGGCTGTACTCCCCGCCCTGCCCCTCCCTCTGCATGTACAGCTCTGCTGCCGTCCAGTGCCAGATCTCTGGTCCATGTAATCGCATTTCTGTCCAGCCAGTTTGATATAATTTCCCCCTGAGGCCCTCGTGTGGCCACGTTACCGCCTCAGTGAGATCCAGATATATGGTCTCCTGAGCCCTGGGCAGGGATTGTCTTGGCTGTTCGGCAAGAAGAGAGCCTGCAGGTGGGCGGGGCCTGGCCTGTGTCCTGGGGCATCCAGGAGGGCTGAGGGGTGTGCAGGCCTCTCTGGGACCCTCTGGAGGGTTCACTGAGGGCAGCGCGGGGTGAGGGGGTGAGGCAGGGCTGGGAGTTTACGGGAACAATAATCCATCTATCTACAGGGATCTTCCCTGTGGGCCCCTGGTTACCTCATGGGACTGGAGCTGGTGGTGGTCGCACACCTGAGGGAGACCTGGGCTGGCCAGGAACACTTCACCATGCTCTTGCAGTGTGGCCTTGCACTGGGCCCTTAACCTTTCTGAGTCTTGGTTTTCTCATCTGCAGAGGTTCTGTTTGTCCCATGAAGTGTTTGTGGGGGACTGGTGAGATCTGATACAGGTCACGTGCTGAGTGCAGCGCCTGGTCCATCGTGGGGACTTGGAGCGTCTGCTGAATGAGTGAACAGGTGGTAATTGAGCACGTGATGGGTGGTTGGATGAGCAGCCTCCCCGGGCCCTGAGCCTTGTTCTGGGAAGTCTGCCGGCTAGGATCGGGTGGAGGTTCTAAAGAAGAAAGCTGATTTCTCTGGGAGCTTCCTTGTAGCTGGGGAGACTGGAGGTGATTAGGAAACAACTGGAGAACAAAGTAGTGTGGTCACAGGCAGGCTGTTCAAGGGGATGGGGTGTCCAGGATTGGGGGTGCAGGGGAGAAGGGGAAGAAGGGGGTTTCAGCCCCCTTGCCCAACTCTAACCCAGGAGACAGGTGGCTGCCCACTGAGCGGCAGGGTGAGGGATTCTGCAACGTGTGTATCTGTGTGTGAGAGACAGAAACAGACAGACAGCAGAGGGTCTGCATGTGTGGCTGGACTGAGTCTATGCGTATCCCAGGGTGGACATCTCCCAGGACCTTTCTGGTTTCTCCCTCCGTGCTTCCCTCAGCCACATGTCCCCCTGGCCCCCCATCCTTCAAAGCCCAGTGGCAGTCCTCCTGGGATAGGCCTCATGCCAGGGTCCAGCTGATCCCTATGGGACAAGACAGGCATCTCTCTGGTCTGGGATTGCCTTTGAAGCTACCCCCCTTGCCGCACAATTGCCTTGCCTTGCCCCAGGCCAGCCAGGAGGTGCCAGCTCCCACCCTTTCCTGTGGGATGTGAGCTGGGTCCTCAGGCTGATGGGCCTGAGCTCTGGGCCCTGGAGGCCACTCAGCAGGCCAGGAGCTCCTGTGGCTGCCCTTCATCTCCCCTCTCCTTCCTCTCCCTCCTCCCCACCTCCTGCCTGTGTTCAGGCTTGTCTAAAACAAGCCCCTGCCTGTACTCCCCCCACCCCAGGGCCTTCAGCAGCACCCTGTGGTGCACACTTACCGGGGCAAGTGTGAATTCCAGTTGCTTTTTTTCAATGTTGGAAGCATCCGGAGAGCCCACTGTTGCCTTTCATGACCCCTAAGGAACCACGGATCAGCTAAGATAATAAGGACCCACATGACTAAGTGTCTCCAGCGCTGAGCCCTGGGCTAAGGGTTCTCTTTAGAACTTAGAGAGGTGGGTTTCACTGTTCCCCACCTGCCTCTCCCATAGCACCGCAGTGAATTATGTATAATATACAAGTTTTAGAAAAGAAAATCTTTTAAAACACAGGGATTTTCGAGAGGAAACAAAGAGGGTGCCTGGTATTGGGAAAAGCTGGCCAAGGCCTTTTTGCTTCTGGCCAGTCTGTAAGGAGAGACAGAAGCTGGTGATCACTAGGCAGTGCTGTCCCCCCACCTGGGGCCTTGTTATGGGGTGTGTGTGCGTGTGTGTGTGTGTCAATGGATGGGGGAATGGATGGGACCCTTTTCTCAAAAGAAATTTAAGAATAGAAAGAGGAGACTCACCCAGGGATGCCCCCGGTGGGCATGGATGAAACGAGAGTAACCAGTGACCGAATGGTATCACCCTTCTGCCCATGATTTCACCCTTGCAGAGGGGAAATCACCCAGCATCCAACTTAGATCACAGCAGCTCTCTGGGAGAGGTTCCCCAACTGGTAAGTCCCACTTGAGTGTTGGAAAGGCTGAGGCTAGGCTCAGACACTGAGTCAGGCCCAAGTCTGGGATTCATCCCCAAGCATTCTGATGCCAAGTTCCCATAGCATCTTGTGGGAAGGCGTGCTGGCTCCTGGGGATCTTATGACACCTCCCTACCCTTAGCTCTCTTCGGGTTTGGCCCAACTGATGCCCACCAGGCCCTGCAGGGACCCGTGACTCCCTTGGTAATTTGGAACGGCCCTGTCCTAAGGCGAGGGGGTTGCGTGGACATTCTTGTTCCGTTTCCTAGTTCATCAGGCCTTCCTTTGCCACATCCTCGGCCAGAGGGGGCTCAGAGCAGATAAAACAAACCCCAGACCTGGAATCTTCCCCTCTCTTCCCTTCCCAAGGCCGAAAGGTTACCCAGGAGGTCTCGGGGTCCTTCGCCCTGCTTCCGGGAGCCTCGGCACCTGTTCAGGAGGCCTTCCTTTAGTGGTTGGTTTGATTTCCCCTCGGCCACGACTGGGCAGCTCCCACACAACTGGTAGTTTGTAACAGACTGGGTCAGAAGAAAACTTCTTCCTACCACAGAGGTGCAGAATGTGATAAACGGCTTAACCAAGCATCCCGGCCTCTGAGCTTCCACACTTTGTTGTTTCAGCCGCCAGACATATGTTTTTTTCTGGGAATACAGGAAATTATCTCTGCCCTTTGAGGGAGGGCAGAATTTTTTCTGCTTGTGTTTGGGGATTCCAGACCATTCCCTCATCCTGGGCACCCTCTGGCCCCCTGAGCTAGAATGAAAGAGATCAGCTGCTGAAACACTTTGATTGGTGGGGGGCGGGGGGAGAGGCGCATCTTCAGTGGAAATCCCTAAAATAAAATGTGGCTACCTTGTCCCAAGTGCAGGACCAAGGCCAAACTCTTAAGTCCCAGGACTAGGGTGGTGGAGCCAGACTGCCAGCGTCCAGCCTCGCCACTTATTAGCTCTGTGACCTTTGGCAAGTGACAACCTCTTTGTGCCTGTTTCCTCATCTGTGTGTGTGAGGGGGACAGTACTGGTATTCATGTCATGAAGTGATTGTGATAATTAAATAAGGTGCTTTGAACCATACCTGGTGCATAGTAAGTACTCCATAAGCATTAGTATAAAATATTTTCCCTCATTAGAAAGATATACAGGGACTTCCCTGGTGGTCCAGTGGTCAAGAATCTGCCTTCCAATGCAGGGGACGTGGGTTTGATCCCTGGTTGGGGAACTAAGATCCCACATGCCTCGGGGAAACTAAGCCTGCGTGCTCTACAGCCCGCACGCCACAGCTGGAGAGAAGCCCACACGCCGCAACTAAGACCGGACACAGCCAAACAAATAATTAATTAAAAAAAAGAAAGATATACATTTTCATTAGAGAAAAAGAAGAATATTCCACAGGTAAAAAGAAAAAAAATCGGGCTTCCCTGGTGGCGCAGTGGTTGAGAGTCCACCTGCCAATGCAGGAGACACGGATTCGTGCCCCGGTCCGGGAAGATCCCACATGCCACGGAGCGGCTGGGCCCATCAGCCATAGCCGCTGAGCCTGCGCGTCCGGAGCCTGTACTCCGCGACGGGAGAGGCCACAGCAGTGAGAGGCCTGCGTACTGCAAAAACAAAAAAAAAAAAAAAAAAAAGAAAAAAAATCACTCACGATTACATCATCCAAAGAAGTCAGCAATATTTTAGTATATTTCCTCCCAAGAGGTTTTTCTACACATATTTGTACATGATGATCAGATTTTATATACAATTTTGCATCCTACTTTTTGTCACTTGCCATATCCCTGTGTTACTTGTTGTAAATACAACATTTGATGAGGAGGAACACGACATAATTTTTTTTTTTTTTTGGACTGCGTGGCTTGCAGGATCTTAGTTCCCCAACCAGGAATTGAACCTGGGCCCTCAGCAGTGGGAGCGCAGAGTCCTAACCACCGAATGGTCAGGGAATTCCTGAACACAACATAATTTAACCGTCCTATTGCTGGACATTGAGATTATTTTTTATTTTTCGCTATATAGTGTGATGGGCATCTTTATGCATAAAAAGCCTTTTCTGCATTTGAGATTTCTTCCTCAGGCTAGTGGATATTTTTTCAGGCTTTGATACATATTGCCAAACTGCTCTTCCAAAGAGGATGTACCAAGCTACATTCCGGTAGCTGCATTGAAGCTGCCTGGT
The DNA here is from genome assembly GCF_963924675.1 of Phocoena phocoena. Classification (NCBI taxonomy): domain Eukaryota; kingdom Metazoa; phylum Chordata; class Mammalia; order Artiodactyla; family Phocoenidae; genus Phocoena; species Phocoena phocoena. The sequence continues at coordinate 71,745,750 of NC_089228.1, read as the reverse complement.
ACCAAAGGCATTTTAAAGTTGTAGCCACACTTGGGTGGGGGAGGGGAGAGGGTAATTCATTCAACTTTTCTTTTACATTCTTTAAGGTCTGCCCTCATTCTTACGTACAATTTTAGTGAAAGTAGGACACACCTACAGGAAAGTGTACAGACTATTGAGTGAGCATCTGGATGTATTTTCATAAACTGGACACTCCCGTGTCGCCAACCCCGGCATCAAATTACAGAACATTCCTAGTCCCCACACCCACCCCAGGCTGTCCTGTGCCACCTCCCTGTCACTCCCCCTGCAAGAGTAACCAGGATCCTAACTTCTAACACGCAAGATTCGTTTCCCCCGTTTTTGAACCGTCTATACATCGATCGTGCTGTGTGCGTGTTTGCCTTCTTTTGTTTGCTATTATGTCTGCAGGAGTCATCTGAGTTGTGTGTAGCAGTAGTTGGTTCACTTCCATCACTGAGCAGCGTTCCAGGGCATGGAGGTACCACAACTTCTTTATCCATCTTCCTGCTGATGGACGTTTGGGTGGTGTCCAGTTTTGGCCACTATGTATAGCGCTGCTGTGAACTTTCAGGTCCATGTCCTCTGGTGCCCACATGGATGCTTTTCTGCTGGGCAGATACTTAGGAAGGGAGTTGCTGGCTCATGGCGGCGACTATGTATTTTCTGCTTCCTGCTCGTATTTTTTTGTTTTTTTTTTTGCGGTACGCGGGCCTCTCACTGTTGTGGCCTCTCCCGTTGCGGAGCACAGGCTCCAGACGCGCAGGCTCAGCGGCCATGGCTCACAGGCCCAGCCGCTCCGCGGCATGTGGGATCTTCCCGGACCGGGGCACGAACCACTGCGCCACCAGGGAAGCCCTCTGCTCGTATTTTTAAAGGATCATCTGGAAGGCAGAAAAATCCCCAGGGCAGTTCAGGCCCCACAATTAATTGAAGGGAGGTGCCTCGGCTCAGGGCTTTTTGGGGGGCCCTCCATGAAAATCATGTCCCCTCCGAAGGCTTGTGTCAGGGCTGTAGTGGAAACTGAGTTAGGCCCTGGGTCCTGGCCCTCCAGCTCCAGCTGGTATGTGGCTTCTGACCCTGGCCTCTGCCTCCAGAGGCCACTCGGTATCCTCACCGGGGGTCCTCAGCTGGCCTCACAACCATCACGCTGAGCAGGGCAGGGCTCGGGCCAGACTCCAGGTGGAGCTGGGGGGACCCAACTTCGGACATGATTGGAAGCAGGTTGGGCCCCTCACAAACCCCTAGAAGCTGCCCTACTTCCTTTTCCCTTGTTTTAAAAGAATCACACAAGTAACGCATCTTCACATCCTAGGAGTTAAGTCTTCGAAAGTGGAATGAGAAACTATAAAAACCCCTCTTTTCGCCTCCCCACTCTACTGCCTCTCCCCAGAGGTAACACAGTGAACAGTTTGGGTGTTGGGGGTGGTGCCCGGATGAGTGGATAAAACATGGGGGCTGTGAACCAGGCTGCCTGGTTCAAATTGCCCTTCTGCTACTTATCAGCTGTGTAACTTAGGGCCAGTGACTTCACCTCTCCGTGCCTCAGTTTCTCCCTGAAAATTGAAGGCAATAATAGTCGTCACTGCTTGGGGTTGTTGTGAGGAACAGATGAGTTAATAGTTGAAAAGCACCCAGCCCAGCCCTGACCCATGGCAAGGATTCAAAGAGCATCTTGATTCTTCTAGTCTTTTCTACACATTTACTCATTTCCTGCCTAAGTGGGCTCTGGCTGTACATTTTATTCTGCAGTTTGATTTGTCCACTCAGTGCTGTATCTCTGAGATCTTCTTTCCTATATCTGAGACCTTTCTGTCCTGGGACCCTCTTTCTCCTTGCGTCTCCTCATGGAGTCCACTGATTTCTCCCCATCGTTCCCCTCCCTCTGTCCACATCTTCCCTTGGAAAAGGTTCTGACCAGCCTGTTCATACTAAGGCGTAAATGACTGACGAGGGAGGCTGGTGTGAAACCACCTCAGGCCCCTGACCAGAGGAGGGCACAGCTTCGGAGGGGAGCCAGGAGCCACCTGTTATCAACGCCTAAGGGCTGTTCTGTTAGGTGCGTTCTGCACACTCACTGTGTCTCCTTGAATCCTCACAACGACCCCAAGAGGCAGGTGCCATTATTGGCTCCATTTTACTGGGGAGGAAACCAAGGCACAGAGAGGTTAAGTGGCTTTCCCAAAGTCACCCAGCCAATATGGGCAGAGCAGGCACTTCGGCCACCTCTGTTGACTGTGAAGTCCATTTTGGTCACAACTAAACTAGATCCCCGACACAGCTTAGGGAAGGTAGAGGCAGGTGGGAGGCTCTGGGGGAACCTCAGCAGAGGCGACCTGTGGACTCTGAGGGTACAGATGGGGGCAGCTCTCATTGCCTCGGCTGCAACTTAAGCCCCTGCTATGTTTTCCATGCTACTGGGCAGGGGCAGGAATTCTCTGGAGCATCAGACCCCCTGGTCCCCTCAGGAGGAGGGGACAGGGGCGAAGGTTCTTCAGGGAAACACCCTAGCCCCAGGGTCTGCATCGTAGTGGGCACTCGAGTTCCCGGTGTTACCGAGTACATGCACGGTGGACCCATTCCAGGCCTGGTGGGTCTGACGTCAGACAGTGGGGAGGGTCTGGGGCATTTTAGATCTCCCGTGTTCCTCCTCTCAGCCCTTCCTGACCAGACTGGGCACTGGGGGAGGCTGCGAGTGGCCCTTAGGCTTTGAGTGAGCAGGAGTGCTTGGGGGTTGGGGGGGTGTTAGCACCCCCAGGGTCTCTCTTGGACCACCCCATCCGCCCTTGGATCCCCTCACCCCTCAACTCCCGCCCTTAACCCCACACCCATCCCACCTGGCCACGCTTAGAGCAACCCAGGCTGGGAGCCAGGGCAGGGGGCTGGGACTCTGCAGGTAGCAGCAGCTCTGCGAGGGGGGTGAAAACTTTGACAACAGGATTGGGGGTGGGAGAGTCACCTTCTGACAGAGGACCGGGGACAGGCTAAGGCTAGTGACACTCTTTGATACACAGACAGCTGAGGTTCATAATTCAATATCCTCCCCCAGGAGGCTCTCACAGACCCCGGCTGGGTGGTGGGGCAGGGATTCCTGCGTCCATTTTACAAATGAGCAAACTGAGGCTGGTGCAGGCAGTGAGAGGCTGAGCAGGCTTGAGCCCATGTTCTCGCCCAGCCCAGGATGGGCGCCCAGCCCTTTGTGAGAGAAACAAGGGGCTCGTTCTCCCTCAGTCCTCCCCGTGCCGGCTGGCACTGCCAGGCTCGGTGTCTGCACCCTCACCCCACCCCTGCCCCCATGGGCCAACTGAAGTTAGATTGTTCCTGAGGGGGAGGGGCTCGCTGCATTTGTGAGCGGGCAGGGGGTGCAGCTGCGAGGGGAGTGAGCTGGGCTGGGGTCAGAGCCTGTGAGGTCTGCAGGGCTGCAGTGCAGGCAAAGACAGGCTACCCCTCTGTAGGAGCACAGGACAGAGATGGAGGCTGCAGATGTGGCCCTGCTACAGGACAGAGGAGGGGGGGAAAGGGTGTGTCTGCTCCTTTCTCCTTGGGAACTGTCCATAGGGAGCTGGGCAGAGAGACCCCTGGGGCTGAGGCAGCCTCGTCACAAATTCCTGGCCTACGGGGACAGGGAAGGGAGGAAGGGAGGTAAGGTTAGGGCCGCTGAGTACTCAGCCCTCCAGCTGGGTAGCGCTGCTCCACTTTGTAGGGTAGGATGCAGGGTGATTAGAGCAGCCCTGGCTCCGGGGTCAGGTGGCTTGGGCGGCCCTGGGTCAACCAGATGTCCAACCTGGGACAAATGCCTTCCCAGCTCTAAATGGAGACATGACGGTCTGAAGACCCTTCACGTTCACCCATCATGAGCCGGGGAGCCAGAATGTGGGATTGGGTCCCAGCACTGTCCCCGCTGCCCGAGACCTAACCTCCCTGTGCTTCTGTTTCTCCTTTTCTGTAGAAGGAGAATAATAACCAAAGCTACCAGATGGGGCTGTTTGAGGTTAAAGTGCTTGGAACAGTGCCCAGCACACAGTAAATGCTCAGATAGATGCAAATTATTATTATTTCCATGATCCGGTGATTTTCACTGAATATATGCCAGTACCTTCCGCTAATGCTGACTTAGTCTGATGTCTGGCATTAGGCAGAACATGTCAGCCTGTGCTGCTTTCCTTTGCCACCCCCAGAGGTCTGGTCTCATTCTTAGGACCTTGGGCACAGCTCTGGCGTCTGGTCTACGCTGTGGCTGACCCTCCAATCTTGTGCTGATCCATCACTCACCCGCTCAGCCTACCAAGTGCTGTACACTGTTGAAGACACATTATTTTCATTTAACGCTCTCACCGATCTTCTGAAACTCTTTACAGGTCAGGTAACTGAGGCTCAGAGAAGTTAAGTGACTTGCCCAAGGTCACACAGCAAAGAAGTGGCAGAACTGAGATTCAAGCCCTGTTTGTAGCACTTGCTCAACTACAAAGTTGTACCGCCTCTTGCAATATCGCTGAGAGGGGACCCTGCAGCCCCTGTCAGGACCTTATGGCATCTGGTCACCCCCAGGGCCCCTGCACCTCTCAGAGAGTCTCAGCCCATCCCAGCTGGGAAGGACCTTAGAAATCACCCAGTCCAACGTTTTCATCTTGTGGATGGGGAGATGGAGGCTCAGAGAGGGGGAGGGATGTGCCCAGGGTCAGTCAGTGGGCTAGGGACAGAGTGCGACCAGCTGCAAGACTCATTCTGTCCTGTCCTGCCCCCTTCCCAAATAGGCCTTAGTCTCCTGTCCTCCTGAGACCCTTCAAAGATCAGGGCTGATGTGCTGGGTGGTGGAAAGCTCTCCCTAGGCCTTGGGAGGACCAGGTGCCCTGCAGTGGCCCTCCCTGTACAGGGTTACAGTGGCCTGAGGACTTGCCTTTCTCATTTACTGGCCTGTAGATGCCAGGAGCTCAGGGACTGCAGCTGGCTCGCTGCTGTATGGCCAGTGCTGCTTCATAAATAGTAACCATTCCCTGCACATGTTCATAGAAGCCTGAGGCACAGCAGTGAGCAAGACAGACAAAATGCCTGCCCTCAGGGGAGTTTGCATTCCTATTGACAAAGAGATAGAGAATGAATTGAAATAACTAAGCAAAAATGTGTAATATTTAAGATGGTGGTAAGTGACATGGAGAAACAAAACAGGGAAGGAGCATAAAGTGGGGGGCGGGCTGGTGGGGGGTTTGCAGTTTTAAATAGGGTAGTCATGGAAGGTCTCTGTAAGGAGGTGACCCACTTGAGTGGTGGAGGTGAAGGAATGAGCCATGGTGGTGTCTGGGGGATGGGCACCTCAGGCGGAGGGAAGCGCAGGTGCAAATGCCCTGAGGTAGGAAACGTGCCTGGTATGTCTGAGGGATTGGGTGTGGCTGGAGCAGATGGAACAAGGAGGAGAGTAAGAGATAATGGGGTCACAGGGATCATGAGGTGGGGACAGATCATAGAGGGCTTTTATGGTGAGGACTTTGGTTTTTACACTGAGTGAAACAGGAGCCATGGAGAGTTCTGAGCCGAAGGAGGGAGAGGATCTAACTTTGGTTTTAACAGCACCCCTCTAATTACTGAGTTGCAAGTAGAATGTCATGGGGCAAGCAGGAGGGAGTCTGGCGCTAGGAGGCGCCTTCAGGAAGCCAGGTGAGGCATAGCAGGGGCTGGGCTCACACTGGGGCAGCGAGGCAGTGGCAGAGGAGGGTGTATTTGAGGCCCGATCTGGAGGCTCACCAGGTGGCATGAGACAGAGAAAGGAGTCAAGGTGGACTTCAAGTCTGGGAGGCTGACCTGGAGGGAGTCTCCATCTCTGGCCCAAGAACCAGCAGACTTGGGTTTAAGTCTCTGTCATCCACTTGCTTGGTGACCTTGGGCAAACCCCTCCCCCTCTCCTGTAAAATGCGGTTGCCCTTGTCCTGGCCCCTTCCCCAAGACCCCGTGCGCTTTGTTACATTTTTTGTTTGTTTGGGGCTGCACGGCGTGGCTTGGGGGATCTTAATTCCCTGACCAGGGATGGAACCCGGGCCCCCTGCAGTGGAAGCACAGAGTCCTAGCCACCGGACCACCAGGGAAGTCCCAAGACCCCACGCACGTTGAAGGGGACCGTGCCTCCCAGCACTGCCCCCTCCCGTCCGCAGGGAGCCAGCGGCCACCATGGCGTCGCGCATCGGGCTCCGCATGCAGCTCATGCGGGAGCAGGCGCAGCAGGAGGAGCAGCGGGAGCGCATGCAGCAGCAGGCCGTCGTGCATTACATGCAGCAGCAGCAGCAGCTGGGGGCGCCGCCCACCCCCGCCATCAACACCCCCGTCCACTTCCAGTCTCCGCCACCCGTGCCCGGGGAGGTGCTGAAGGTAAGGCCTGCTCCACCCTGTCCCTTCGCCCCGGTCCTTGGAGCCCCCGCCCTGAGCCCTTTACCTCCTCCCGGCTCCAGGTGCAGTCCTACCTGGAGAACCCCACCTCCTACCACCTGCAGCAGTCCCGGGACCAGAAGGTGCGGGAGTACCTGTCTGAGACCTACGGGAACAAGTTTGCTGCCCACATCAGCCCTGCTCAGGGCTCCCCAAAGCCCCTGCCAGCCGCCTCCCCGGGCGTGCGGGCCGGACACGTGCTGTCGTCCTCAGCCGGCAACAGTGCTCCCAACAGCCCCATGGCCATGCTGCACATCGGCTCCAACCCTGAGCGGGAGGTGAGTGAGGAGCTGGCCGGTGCCTGCCACCAGCAGAGCTGGGGCCACGTGCTGTGCTCCTGGGACTCCTAGTCTAATGGCAGAGGCAAGATACTGCCCTCAGGGAGCCCAGGTCTGGGGGGAGACACGGCCGCGCCCTCGGGGAGCCCCCGTCTGAGGGGAGACACGGCCCCGCCCTCAGGGAGACCCAGTCTCCCAGGAGAAACACCCCTACTTTGGAAACCTCTGCTAGGGAGAAGCAGGAGACTCATACAGGAATGCCCAGCACACTTGCAAAGCCATGTCCTGACAGAAGGTATATAAAGCCATCTGCCTGGCCAACTTGGCTCCTTGGGAAGAGCCCTGGCCTGGGCCTTGGGGCCTGGGGGACCTGGACAGCTCATCGTCTCTCTGGGTCTGTTTCCTTCCCCCCCAGGTGAGCAGATGGGGTGAGGTGGGCACCAAGGTCCCTTCAGGTCAGTGGCTGTCCCAGTGCCCCCTTTCCCCTGCCTTTCTCCGAGTAGGCACCCCACAATATGGACTATTTTTTCCCTTTCAGTTTGATGTCATCGACAACATTATGTGTCTGGACGACGTCCTGGGCTTCATCAATCCCGAAACTCAGATTCCCAATACGGTATTGCTGGCCAGGGCGGGGTGGGTGTGTCAGAGGGAGGGGCAGTGGCCCTACAGCGGCTGTGAGCCTGGAGAGAACTAGAATATCTCCTACAGAGATGAGAGTCACCTCCATCAAATCATGTGACGAGGGCCCAGGGTCCCGCAGAGCTGTGAATCCAGAGAGTGCGCCTTAGCCTGCGTGCGTGGTGGGGCTTGGGGGGAGAGGTGGCTGGGGAAGGCTTCCTGGGTCGGAGGTGGGGCGGGAGGCACTGGTACTGAGGGGAGCAGTGTGGCCCCAGGAAGGCCTGGAGCTGATGAGTTTCTCTGAGATATGGGGCCCCCTCTTCTACCAAGCCCAGGACCCAGAAAGCACAGGCCCGTGTCCCTCACTCCGAGGGGCGAGTGGTTTCAGGCTGGTTCCGTTCCCTCCTTCTGGCAGCCTCCTGGCAGCGTTGGTGCTCTCTGGGCTTCCTGGGCAGAGGTGACAGGGCAGGTGGGAAGGGGTCAGGCTTGGAATCAAGCGGCCTCGATTCTGGCTTTGGCTGTGACTCTGGGAAGTCCCTTAAGTGTTCTGAGCCCCTGGGATGATGCCTTCTACCCACGGGCTGGTGGGAAAATTAGATAAGGCAAGAAATCGGGGGCTAGCTCTGCACAAGGGGGACAGGTACTTACACTGAGCAGGTGGAATTGCAGGCGTCCCCTTCCCTTTTTTTTGGAGATCCCTGAACCTTAGCTGCCCACTCCTGCCTCTTGGGCCCCAGCCCATGCTGCTGGGGGAAGTCAAGGAGTCAGTCCTCAATCCCCGCTGCCTGGTGACAGTGCCCAGGGGCTCATCAGGAGTTGGCAGGGGCCAGTGGGTCGGAAGCCTGCTGCCAGCAGGGGCATCGGGGGCTGGGAGGCCAGGGAGGAGGGCACAGCGTCTGGCCCCTTTAGTGGGGGCCAGGGTACCCTGCAGGGTTCTGGGCCTGTGATTTGCTCTGTGTGAATGTGTGGCAGGAACTGGGAAGATCTTTCCAGAGCTCAAACCTGTCCCTGTGGGGCCCGTGTAAACCCCCAATGGCTGCTCATCACCAAGTCCCAGGGTCTCTGCAAGTGGAACCTGCCCTCCGGCGTCCGGCAGGATCTCCCCCCACTCCCCCGCCACCGCTGCGCTCCTTGGGCTTGAGGTGCTTTTGACCTCATGCTGTGTCCAGGCTGCTTCCCTGCTCAGCCATCCCCCAGCCCATAGTGCCCTTCCTCACCACGCCCTCTGGAAACCTTCCAGATACTCCAGAATAGATTAGGTGCCCCTCCCCTTGACTTCCAAAGGCCCTGGGGGAAATCCTCTCACCCACTATCTCCTCTCTCTCCAGCTGCTTCCCAGCGCTGGCTGGTTGCTCCTTGAGGGCAGGGGCTGCCTCTTATTCAGCTCTGGACTCTGCCCTGGGTGACCCCAGCACAGCCTCCCCCAGTGTCCCGGGGAATCCTGGGACGATGGGCCCTGGGGAGAGCCCCCCGAAGACAGGGGGCTGCTCATCGGGTACCCTTCCCCACCTCACCCTGCAGCTGCCCCTGTCCAGCAGTCACCTAAATGTGTACAGTGGAGACCCCCAGGTCACCACCTCCCTGGTGGGCGTCACCAGCAGCTCCTGCCCAGCCGACCTGACCCAGAAGCGAGAGCTTACAGGTACCAGCCCGCTGCTTCCCTGCGCCCCAGCTCCCGAGTCCTGCCGCTTCCCTTCCCCTCCCAGCTCCTCTCTCCTCTCCTGTTCTCCAGATGCTGAGAGCCGGGCCCTGGCCAAGGAGCGACAGAAGAAAGACAATCACAACCTCAGTGAGTCTCCCCAGCCCCTCTTCCTCCCCTCACCTGGGCTGGCTCAAAAGCCACTCTCTGACCTGCACAGCTTCTAGGAAGGATTCCCTACCCAAGGCTTTAAAATCCTGGCCCTGGTGTGACTGGGTTCAGCACAGCCCTCTCCCGTCAGCCCTTTCTAGGCAGGGGCGGGAGAGGCGCTCCAGGGAAGAGATATTCATGAAATTCCCAGCACTTCAGAGGGAATGAGTTTATCAGATTGTTTTCTTTAGGACGTGGAGTCTGGGAAGGAGTTCTGGGCAGTGGAGAGAGAGAGTCTTCCCCCGGCAGCTTCGCCTGCTACAGCCTGACCCCCTTAGCTGTGTCCGACCTGCCCCCGACCCCCTCACCCCCATAGAAATCCCATTTGGTTGGTCACCCATTCCTTCCCAGAAGGACTAAGGCATCCCTGCTTGGGCTGGACCCTTCGTCCCAGGTGGGGTCCTCATCCCCCTAATGGCCCCTCCTGGAATTTGTTACTTTTAGTTGAAAGGAGACGGAGGTTCAACATCAATGACCGCATCAAGGAGCTGGGAATGCTGATCCCCAAGGCCAACGACTTGTGAGTGGGTTTCCTGGAGGAAGGGAAGGGAGGGCAGCAGCTCACAGGTATTACCTGCTGGTCGCCAGGGGGAAGGGCTGAGAAGAGAATCCCTTGGTTGCTGCCTCAAAGAGCTTATCATCTATTTGGGAAAGAAGATTCCTCCCTCCCCCAAATAAGGAAGGCTCAAGACAGAGGAGCAGACGTCCCAGAAGTGAGGGTGGGGTCAGGGGTACTTCCTGAAGGAGGAGTCATGCTGGACTCATGCTGGGAAAGTTTGGCAAGGCCACAGGACTGGTGCAGAGGTGGTCCAGGGACGGGAGTAGTGAGAGTCAAGGATGACTGTGGGTGTGGGTTTTGGTGGCAGGAATGGGAGGCCTGGGGAAGGAGGCTGCTTCAAATTGCTTGGTTCCTGGGATTAGTGACGTGGGTGGTAGCACCACAGTTACCTGGGAAGGCCCGTTCTGTGCAGATGGAGATCAGCCTCCTTCATAAGTAGGGGTTGGCTGGATCTGGGGTTTGGGGCAAAGTTGGGAGAGGCGACATAAGCTCCGAACAGGGTTTTACTTCCACCCACTAAGCTCCTGGCAAATACTTGCCCCCTCCCCTGAGCATGCACCTCTGATTCTGCCTGGCCTACAGGGATGTGCGCTGGAACAAGGGCACCATCCTCAAGGCCTCTGTTGATTACATCCGGAGGATGCAGAAGGACCTGCAGAAGTCCCGGGAGCTGGAGAACCACTCTCGGCGCCTGGAGATGACCAACAAGCAGCTCTGGCTCCGCATCCAGGTCTGGCCCCTGAACTTGGACTTCTTGGGTAGCTCTGACTCCTGACCCCTGGCCTGAGTCCTGACCCCAGGGGCAGTGCTTATACTTCTGAAGTTGGAGACATGGGGATGATGCCCATGAGGAGGGAGGACGTATCAGTCAGGATGTTATAGCTCGGTAACAAACAATCCCCAGCAGCTTTAAGCAGCAGATGTCAGTTGGAGGGCCTGTTCCGTGAGACCCTCATTCTGGGACCCAAGCTGACGGACAGGCACATCTAGAGCTGGCTCTTAAAGCCATGTGTCACCCTTAGGGTGACACTTGTCCCTTCTGCTCACATTTCCTCCATCAGTGCAAGCACACGCCTATACCTAACGTCAAGGGGGCAGGAAAGGGCAAACCTACCCCTGTGGGAGGCAGAGAGCTGGGACTTTATGGTGGGTAATGCTAAGAATCACCACAGGGGACAAGAGAAAGAACAAAGGCTTGGGAGAGTCCATCCTACCACCTAGAGCTGCCTAGTCCTGGCTCTGTGTTGAAGGCCTCTTGTCCTCTTTGGACCTGAGGCTGGTCACCTATATACAAAGGGCAGCTGGACTACAGCTTAAAATCCTTCTATTTCTTATGGTAGATAATACAATTCACATTACAGTCCAGCACACATAGCCATACTCAAAGTGAAAAATCAAAGTTTCATGAAAGAACCCTCATCCTTAATAGATGAAGTGCATTCTGATAGTTTCTCGTCTAGTCTAACCTAGGCAAGTCTATTTCAATTAAAAAAATAGAGAGCTGGTCTAAGGCTCACTGTAGTGGTTTCCCAACCCACTCATGAGTTGCGACTTGTAGTTTGAAAAAACACTGGTCTAGACTCTAGAGCTACCCTGTGCTTCCTCCCAGCTGAGAGAGTTTGTGGTCTTGGGTGCCACAAAGGGAGGGGCAAGGGCTGCAGCAGAGGTGGGGGGCGGGCAACGGGTGCCCACGGCTGTGCGCCTCCAGCCTCTGTCTGCCGCACCTGCAGGAGCTGGAGATGCAGGCTCGAGTGCACGGCCTCCCCACCACCTCACCCTCGGGCATGAACATGGCTGAGCTGGCCCAGCAGGTGGTGAAGCAGGAGCTACCCAGCGAGGAGGGTCCGGGGGAGGCCCTGCTGCTGGGGGCCGAGGTCCCCGACCCTGAGCCACTGCCGGCTCTGCCCCCCCAGGCCCAGCTGCCCCCGCCAGCCCAGCCAGCCCAGCCACCGTCCCCATTCCACCACCTGGACTTCAGCCACAGCCTGAGCTTTGGGGGCGGGGGCAACGAAGGGCCCCCGGGCTACCCCGAACCTCTGGGGCCAGAGCATGGCTCCCCGTTCCCCAACCTGTCCAAGAAGGATCTGGACCTCATGCTCCTGGACGACTCACTGCTACCACTGGCCTCGGACCCCCTCTTCTCCACCATGTCCCCCGAGGCCTCCAAAGCCAGCAGCCGTAGGAGCAGCTTCAGCATGGAGGAGGGCGACGTGCTGTGACCTGGGCCACGGGGGTGGGCCTGGGGGGTGGGAGAGCCAGGGCCACCTCCCTCCCACCCTCCAGCCTGTACTTGTGTGTGAAGTAGCCCCTGCCCTGCCTCACTCCGCCCTGTCGGCCCCCTGTTTGGGCTTAGTGCCCTTGGCAGTCCGTGGGGTCGGAAGCCCCCCACCCAGGGGCAGCCCTCTTGATGGGGCTGGGCAGAAATAGGCTTTCAGCCCGGCTCCTGGAGGTGAAATCATGAGGGTGAGGGAGGATACAGGGTGTGCTGGAGGTAAGACGAGGTCTTACCTTCTGAGCCTGGTCCCCCCACCGATGAAGGAGGACTCGTTGGAACCAGGGGTCCAGAGGTTCCTTCTTGGAGGCAGTGACTGGTCCAGGGGGTGCCCAGGCCTGCCTTTCTGGACTCTGATGGCAACAAGCCCGTCCTCCAGCCTGGCACTCCCCGCACCCCCCTTTGGTGCTAACAGCTCTCCCCACCAAGTGGTGTGAGGGCGGGGGTGGCCAGAAGAGGAGGCGCTGGGTTCAAGTTAGAGTGGGGTCACTGCTGGAAGAGCAGCTCCCCTCCAGTCTCCCCACTTTGTGCCTTTAGTAAACACTGTGCTTTGTACCTGTTTGTCCTGTCTCTTTGGAGGGGGGTCTGGGGACAACAGAGATGGGAGGATTCAACCCAGTGGGCTCCTTTCTGGATTCAGAGTTCAAATGCCCCCATGGGGATCAGGGAAGGGGGCTACAGGCAGGAGGGACTGAGTCCATCACCTAGTTTTCCCCAGCTCCCCAGCCCTGCCCCATGGGAAGCTGGAGATCTAGCCTTACTTACGTGGCTCGGGAGCTGCCGGGGTGCCTTGTCCCTCCTCGTGGCCACAAGGTGGCGCCACAGCCCTGCTGGTCTCACACCTCCAGCTGTGGCCTGAGACCGCTGACCCGGGTGATGTGGGAGACCCCGTTGCTTGTAAACCAAGTTTACTGCTCCTAACTGCTGCTCTTGGGCACTGTGGGTCCAGGCTACTCCTGGCTGGGGATGGGGGGCATGTTTCTCCTGTTCCCACCCCCAGTTCTTTCCCCTCCGTAGGTGGGCTGCCTGATCTGTGCGGACAAGGCCCTCTGCCCTCTGACTTAGTGTCTCTAGCAGGACAGGCTCCCTAGGAAGTGAGGGGCTACATCCTTCTATGGGTTTGAGGAAAGAGGGACCATGTAAACCAGTTTGGGAGGAGGTGGGAGCACAGGACGCTGGGTGGTGCCCAGGGTGTGGGTTCTGCTCCGGCACCATCAGGCAGTCAGGTCCCCACTAACCCTTTTCTCTCTCTGGGCTAAAGCTCCCTCACTGCACAATAGTTCCTGGGGCCTCTGCTCCAAGATCCTGGGACCTTATGACCTCACCCAGGAAGGGGAAACGGGCTTGGGGCAGAGAGGGGTGAAGGGGGAGCTTTTTGAGCCCTGGGTTTCTGGGAGGGAGGGAGGACAGGGCCTCTGGGGGCCTTCCCTGGTTCTCCCTCGACTTCCCACAGTCTCTTCAGGCAAAGGCCAAAGTGGCTTCCCCCTCATGGGGCCCTATGAGGCAAAAGGGGCCTAATTTAAAAAAAAGAAAAAGAAAAATCCCAGGATGAAAATGGCTAAGTGGGCAATTTCCTCCTTGCAGAATGGGAGATTGAATCAACGATGGAACAATTAACGTGTGCGGGAGAGAAGGAAAGGGGGCTGGGTGTGTGGGTGCTGATGGCGGCTGGGCTGGGGATTAATCTCAAGGTCAGATGGAGCCGTGGATGACCTTGTGAGTTGGAGCCAGCCCAGGTGCTGGCACCTCCTTCCAGTTCCAGGCGCCACCCTACTGCCCGGGACCTGCCCACAGCCTGGGAACCTCCCTTTCAGCCCCTCCTGGGGCAGGTCCTGGACTCTGGCTGGGAGATACCTGATGGGGGAGGCATGGCGGTGTGGAAGTCCCAAGGCCATCCTTCAGGCCATTGAGGACTCTCTCCTACCCCCATCTGTTCTCCCCCATCACCCTGGGGACTGACTCAGTGGAGTGGAGAGCTGCCCTCCTGCTTCCTCAAGCAGCCCCTCAAGACCATAGTATGCCCCCTGCACCTTCCTGCAGGCTCCTGCCCCGAGGTTCCTTCAGCCTGGCCACCACCTGCAGCTTGGGAAGAAGGGTCTGGATAGCCAGCCCATGGGGCAGCACTGGGGAGTGAGTGTGGGGCGGGGGGGGGGGGGGGGGGAGGGTTCTGCCCACAGGAGGGTGCCACAGAGCCAGGAGCGGGCAGCTGCCGGCTCCCCTGGCAGGGGTGGGTGGGGCTGATGTCTCAGCTTAATTGTGATTTTCAAGCTGTGTGCCTGCAGGCCCTGCAGGTTTGATTCAAGCAGGCCCAGAGGCTACCTCCAGAATTTCAGCAAACCACCAGAAAGTGTTCGTGCATCTGAGACTGGTCTGCATGACCCTCAGCCTGTGGCTGGAATGGCGTCGGCCACCAGCTTCTGACCGGTGGTTATGAACATCTCTGATTAAGTAAGAAGAGGATGCAGTCTTCATCCACACCCTTTACTTGGTAGACAACATCTTTCCAGACGTCGGGTCCACGACAGGGAAACTGTAAAAAGGTGGAGTGGGTGAGGGACTGGTGTGAAGGCAGAGACGCACCTGTGAAACCCCCTCGTTTCACTGAGGAAAACCCCACGGCCTTGAGAACAAGCCAAAGTGTGAAAAGGTCATGGGGTCTGGGAAGGGGTCCAAGCCAGGTTGGGGGGAGGACAAGCAGCTGCAGCTCCTTTGGGTTGTGGAGCCCCAAAGCCAAGCAGGTATACTGGGTGTGAGGGTCCTGCCATCCCCAGCTCCACCCCCTGTATCCGCCTGTCCTTCCCCCACCAGCTGCTGGCTTCTCACCTCTTGTACTGGGAGGAAGTTGGGATCCGAGGCCCATGAAGGAAAATAGACACACTCACCGGGGTGTACACACAGGAAGTCAGCTTTCTACCCCTGACGTCTGTGGAGCGTTTCCCTGCCTGTTCAGATAGAAGGCCAAGAGTGGACTCCGGGCCCTGCTGAGGACAGGCCGGGGGCGGCGCTGGCTCTCGGCTCCTTATACCCACCTCCTCAGCACGGGGAAGTCTTGGACGTCCAACAGCATCTCCTCCAAGGCCTGCTCCACCATCTGTAGGACAGGGCTGTCTGGGAAGCCAGAAGTGGAGTGAAGCCTGGGGTGGGGATGGAGGGGGGAGAAGCAGGACCTCAGTATGTCCTTCTTGGAATTTCTCAAGTTTCCATCACCCACCGTTCCTTTTTTTTTTTCCCCCAACATCTTTATTGGAGTATAATTGCCTTACAATGGTGTGTTAGTTTCTGCTGTATAACAAAGTGAATTAGCCATACATATACATATATCCCCGTATCTCCTCTCTCTTGCGTCTCCCTGCCACTCTCCCTATCCCACCCCTCTAGGTGGTCACAAAGCACCGAGCTGATCTCCCTGTGCTATGCGGCTGCTTCCCACTAGCTATCTATTTTACATTTGGTACTGTATATATGTCCATGCCACTCTCTCACTTCATCCCAGCTTACCCTTCCCCCTCCCCGTATCCTCAAGTCCATTCTCTACGTCTGCATCTTTATTCCTGTCCTGCCCCTAGGTTCTTCATAACCTTTTTTTTCCCTTTAGATTCCATATATATGTGTTAGCATATGATATTTGTTTTTCTCTTTCTGACTTACTTCACTCTGTGTGATAGACTCTAGGTCCATCCACCTCACTACGAATAACTCAATTTCGTTTCTTTTTATGGCTGATTAATATTCCATTGTACATATGTGCCACATCTTCTTTATCCATTCATCTGTCGATGGACACTTAGGTTGCGTCCATGTCCTGGCTATTGTAAATAGAGCTGCAATGAACATTGTGGTACATGACTCTTTTTGAATTATGGTTTCTCAGGGTATATGCCCAGTAGTGGGATTGCTGGTTCGTATGGTAATTCTATTTTTAGTTTTTTAAGGAAACTCCATACTATTCTTCATAGCGGCTGTATCAATTTACATTCCCACCAACAGTGCAAGAGGGTTGCCTTTTCTCCACACCCTCTCCAGCATTTATTGTTTGTAGATTTTTCACCCACCATTCCTTTAAATCAGAAATTCTTCACTGTTTGGAGATACTGGCTTGGATGAGCGATACACTATGGATATCACCCCCCACATAGCCTCCTAACAACGAACCCTAAGTTTAACACTCCTGCTCCCAACCCATGCCTCCCTCCCCATCTCAGAGCCCAGGCCCCTCCACGCCACCTGGCATGTCAGCTGGAGCAGCTAGAAAGAGCTCCTTCAATTCACCTCCTGTCCCTCACCTCCTGAGACCTTCACCTCCCAGGGTCCAGCCCCCATCCCCCTCTTGGGCTCCTCCAGCCTCATCTTTTTTCTTTGCTCTCTCTTTTCTGAGGGGGGCAGTGAAATTTATACAATATTTAAACCGCCAGAGCCGAGTCCAGGAAGATATTATTAATGTAAAAGGGACGGGCTGCAAATGCTTTTGGACCTGGTTACAATTAGAGGGTGATTTTTCTAAAGGTCAATGAATTCAGATAATATTCAGGGGGGAGAGAAATTTAATACCTTTTTAGTGAATTAATTAATTATAATATTATATCGGCTTGGGGTTCTTTTCTAGAGTGATTAAGGGAGCGATCTGTCTTCTGTGAGGCCGGGGAGTGGTGCCTGCCGCAAGCAAGGACCCTGTCTCAGGGCTCAGGAAGGGGGTCCTTCCCCCTCCTCTCCCTCTGGAGGTGGCCAGGGAGCTGGAGGGGCTGTGGGTAGCAGGCGGGACCCGGTTTGGGCCGGGGCAGGTCCGGTGATTGGCAGTGCCCTTTGCCCTCAGCCTGGCCCTCCTCCTGCTGCCTGGTCGCTGAGCCACACGCCATAGCTTGAGAAGCTGCGGTGTGGGTTATGGCCTCCTCCTTTACACTTGGAGAAACCGAGGCCCACTGGGTTCAGGGCCTTGACCTGAACCCCATTATGAGTTAAGACAGACTGGGGTGGTGGAGCTGGCTGGAATAATGAGAAGGCTCCCCCTGCCTCCTGGAAAATCTCCATTGGCCTGTATAGTTCCCCTTTCAGAAGAAAGAGGCTCTTTAAGGGCATAGCACGTGCCCAGGCTCTGCTTGTAAAGTGAAAATGTCCCAGGAGAGCTGATAAGTCAAGTTGCTGTGAGGCCTGGAGAGGAAATAGCTAAGACTTCTGACACTGGAGAGCCCTGAAAGCACCCTGGGGAGCACGCCTCTCACCCACTTGTGCATTCATTCATGTGTTCAATCATTCAATCACTCAAACATTTGTGGCATGCCCACTCTTGTGCCATCTCGGACAGACTGAAATAGCCCTTCTGGAGGGCCCACCAACCACATCTTGAGCCCCAGGTGCTCATCTGAGCGATGGAGGGTGGGCTGGGGAGACGTCTGTGGTCCCTTTCCACCCAGACAGCAGCCCGCCTCCACCTGAGGGCTGCGAGATAGTGGTTATTCATTCCCTCGGCAAACCTTGAGCACTCCTTAGAGCCCGCTCTGTGCTGGGTGCTGGGGATGTCCTGGTGGATACGGGACAGTCCCTACTCTCTAGGAGCCAGTCCCCAGGCAGGTGGGGGCGAGGAGACAGGCACATGAACAGCCATGATGATTCAGCAAGGGGGTTATGGGAAGGCAGAGGCAGTATTCAACTGAATCATGAGGGACCAGGCTGGCAAGGAGATGGAGGGGGCATTCCAGGCACAGTGTGCGAAGGCTGCCGGTGGACCACAGGGCTGGGGAGACTGGCAGCAGATGAAGCTGGGGGGCCCAGACACTGACCAGAAGACTGTTCCACGAGGCACAGGTTTTGGGTCCAGGAAGGCAGGGAGCAGCAGGACTAAACGGGCCTGTGTTGAAATGTGGGCTGTGCCGCGGCTTGCCATGTTAAGAGGAGTGGGGGAGACTTTCTCTGCCTCGGTTTCCCTTCTGTAACTGGGGACTGCCATGTCTACCTCCCAAGGCTGTTGTGGGAATTAAAGGAATAACTGAAGGGAAATGCCAGGCACAGCATCTTGCTCAAGGTGTGGCTCCAGACTTACTTCCAGTTGGCCCTCGAGGGGCGGGTGGGTCAGGGCCCTGTCCCTGGTTGTCCCTGCACTTCCGGTTTCCTCCCCAGGGGGCGCCAGCGGAGGCCATAGCCTGGGGACCTCTCTGGGGGCAGGGGGAGACCAGCGCTTTCCTCCCCTCCCCGCTGGGCCTCTGCTACCCGCCCCACCGCTGTCCTTCTCCTCCTTCCCCCCCGCACCTTGGCCTGGCTGCCCCCCACCCCTCCCCCATCCTCTCCTCCCTTTCCGTGTGCGGCGGGCAGGGAGGGCTTCCCTTTGTACTATCTTTGGGGCCCTAAATTAAAATTGATGACATCTTGAAATGAGCAGTGAGGGTAATTTTGCTTCTGAGCCGGGATGCTAATGAGGCCCCTTAATGGTGCGAACGCCGAGCTGACGGGTCGTGTGTCACGCGCGGCGGCGAGGGGGGTAATGGTCGCGGTAAGTGCCGGTAATTACACCCTGTCTCGCTGTATTTTGGCAGCCCTGGCGGGAGAGCGGGGCGCTCCATCACCGCCGCCGGGGGCGCCCCCACCCACCGCGGGCCTGACAGCCAGAGATACCCCCCTACGCCCCGCCAGACCCCCCAACTCCAGCCTCTCCCAAAAGCAGGGGCCTGGGGCCCGGCCCCCCATGCACACACTGTGTGCAACAGCGCACACACAGTCACACGCGTTGCAATTACACCACTGTGCCCCTCGCAGCCTGAGCACACACCCGTCGTGTGCCCAGCACACCGTGCTCACCCATTATGCTCCCCACCCCCCCGATACTCCGTACCCTGGGAACACACAAAGATCCACGTACACACCTTCGTGGCACACACGTACGTGTGCATACAAACACGTCCTTAAATAGCGCACGTATGTTCAGTGCCTACTGTGCTTCAGGTCTGTTCTCTCTCATCCTCCCGACCCTCCTGAGCTGGGAGGTTGAGTCCCACTTTATGAGGCAGACACTGAGCTTTGGGAGATGAGCAACTTGTCCAGGATCACACAGCTGGACAGCGGCAGAGGCGGGAGCGGAGGTCAGGTCCGTCTCACTCTGCAGTCTCGGCACCCACCACGCTTCCTCTCACGCGTGCCTGCTTATACACCTCTCCGAGTACAGACACATGCACGCCTGCATACGCACGTATATTTATCACACCCAGGTCACATACAACCTCTGTGCACCCAAATACAGCTACCAATGTACTGTGTGGACATTCACCCAGGCACTGTCGACACACAGATGCATGGGTGTACTTAGCACACACACAGTTACACACACGTGCGTACGTGCTTGGATCACATGCTGTTCATACTCCACGTGCACACAGGGTGCTAGTCATGCAGCTGCTTCAGGCTCTGGCATCTCATTTTCTAAAGAAAGGGAAGTAAGTCCTGGTCCACTTCCCTCCCAAGTAGTTAACTATTGTTAAGGAAGAATGACAGCTACACAAAGGCGTGTGACGTGCCCTCTTACAACACCCCCCCCCGCCCCCGTGCAGAAATACACACCGGGTGCACACACAGACATTGTACAGATGTGCACGCACTCTGAAAGTGTGGCGTATAAGCTCTCTGTGCATACAACATGCAGCCTTTAGACACATTTCTGCACAGCCATGATCCACGTGCAATGACCACACACGCACAGCCCTGGTATAGAGCCCCAAGTGTGCATAGCAGTGAAACTGGAAACTCCACAAAGCCCATGGTACTTGTCATGTGTATATCCTACCACCCTCCACCCCCACCCCCCGCCCTGGGCAAATGTTCATCAGCCTGATTATAGTAGAGGGTAAAAGCATGGACTTTGGAGTTTGACTGCCTGGGTTCTTGGCCTGGGTCCATCACTTTACTTGCTGTGTGACCTTAGGCAAGTTACTTAACCTCTCTGTGTCTTGTTTTCCTCCTCTGTAAAATGGGATAGGGATGTTGTGAGTGTTAAATGAGTTAACAGATGTAAAGCACTTGTGCCTGGCACATGGTAAGCTCCCAATAGATGTCGGGGCAAGGTGTGTATCGGCCACAAAGGGTGCACATCAGAATGTGACAAGCAGTGAAGGATGGACTGTGGAAAGCAGAAGACAGAGTGCCCACTTAAGCCTGGGGTGGTCAGAGAGGGCTTCCTGGAGGAAGAGGGCTTTGGGCTGGGCCTTGAGAAGAACTGTAGCCACCATTAATTGAGCAACCTAATTGTGGTCATTGCACGTGGATCATGTCCGTGCAGAAATGTGTCTAAAGGCTGCATGTTGGGCCCTGCACTAAACACTTGGTATGAATTAATCCCTTGAATCTTCTGTGGCTCACAGGAGGTGGGTACTGTCATGTCCACATTACAGATGAGGAGAAAAAGACCCAGAGAGACTAGTTAACTTGTCCAAAGACAGGAAGGGCTGAGATGAGAGGAGAGGAGGGCCCGGGAATTCCAGGTGGGCGAGCAGCATGTGTCAGAAATAGAGCAACATGGGCTTCCCCGGTGGCGCAGTGGTTGGGAGTCCGCCTGCTGATGCAGGGGACGCGGGTTCGTGCCACGGTCCGGGAGGATCCCACGTGCCGCGGAGCGGCTGGGCCCGTGAGCCATGGCCGCTGAGCCTGCGCGTCCGGAGCCTGTGCTCCGCAACGGGAGAGGCCACAGCAGTGAGAGGCCTGCGTACAGATGGGAAAACGCGCCCAGAGAGCTTTCCTTGATACACCGTAACAGCACCTGGAGGGGTTTCTCACCTAACTGCTGTGTCTCTTGCAGCTACACACTGGTGGGAGTGGGGGTGGGGTGGCCGGCACTTCCCTAAGATGCTGGGGCATCTTCACCTCTTCCTCCCGCAACCAAGGACCAGTTAGGGAAGGGGTGAGTCGTCCTGAGCATCCTGGCCCTGGAGACCAGGCCTGGCCCTCTGGAAAGAGACCAGAAGAGGACTCAGGAGGGCAAGAAGGCCTGGGAGGAGGTGTTGAGGGGCCGTGAGCAAATCTCTGCCCACAACCCTGAAGCCAGCATGGCCGCACCCAAGGGGCTGGTTCCCTTGGATTCCTCCATAAGGAATAAATGCTCACCAGGGCACCCAAAGCTTTCCCCAACAGGCCACAATATCCCCTTTGGCTTCACGTCCATTAAAGCGTCCCAGGCCTGCCAAGCTGGTGCACTCATTATCCTCGAAGAGATCAGAGATGTATTTTTCAGTTTTTGCACAAGCTCTTCCCACTTGCGGTGCCTTTTTCGATACCCAGCCCACATCAGTGCCCCATCCTCCCTGAAGCTCTTGGTTCAGGCATTTTGCCCCCACCCCCCACCCCCGTATCTCAAGTCCTTAGGCCAGTGGCAGAACACAAGTAAGGGAATACGCTTCATCTGGTCGGGTGGTTCTTCGGATAGTTGGCCTAAGCCCCTGTCCCCAGGTTCCTCTCTCACCTGCTCCCAATCCACTCAGTTACCTGTCACCCCCAGAACTGCCCGCCCCCAGCAGCCTTTCCTCCAGACACCGAGTTGCTTTAACTCCTTTTCATAAATCCCAGTGTGCGCCAGCCACTCTCCCCACATGTACCCCTAGACCTTCTCATCCCACACAACCCTTCTTTCGTAGTGCCCTCTTGCCAAGTCAGAAAGGGAGCGTGGCAGGGCAGGAGGAGAAGGGGAGTGGGCTTCCGAGGCCCCCCCAGTCGTGGGTTAGCACCTCAACTCCTCCCCTTTCTGGTGGTAGGAATTTGGGGAAGCCCTCCACCCATATCTTCACACTTCTGTTTTTGCCTCTTCTGTCAGGGGAGGGGGTCCCGACAACCCTACCCCTCAGGTTGAGGAGTCCCTGGGATGGGTGAGCACTGCCTCCGGCCCATTGGTGTGGACAGCACCTGGCCAATGGCGGGCAGGGGGGTGGTGTGTACACTGTGGGATTGTAACCGAAAGTGGGGTCCGGCTGCTCGTTGCTCCAAAGGCAATAAAGAGGCAAGGTTGGTGGAAAGGAAAGTTTGCTTTACTTTGGACGCCGGCAACCAGGGTGGTGGAGGGCAGATGCCTGTCCAAAGGCCGACTCCGCCTCCCGTACAACCAGTGGGCAAGAGCTTTTATAGGCTGAGGGAGGGGGTTACATGCCGAAACTGCACAGTCAGCTCTGACGGTCATCTTGAAGCTGGTCATCAGTGGTCTGACCAGCATCATCTTGGTTGTTTTAGGTATAGTTAATCTTCAGTTCCAGGGTCGGTTTGTTCCCCTTTCCTTGAGGCCAGTTCTCAGAATTGTGGCAGCTTATATCATGGCTACCGTCTGGTCATCATGTAGTTAACTTCTTCCACCTGCTGGGGGTTTCAGTATCCATAAGAGCTCGCTCACAGGGCATGGCTCAGAATATTATCTACAGCCCTTGAGGAGGAACTAAAGGTCCTTGACTCTGCATAATGACTACACTATTATTATTTAGTCTTGCTGGACTGTTTTCCTTTGTTTTTGCATTTGCTTGCTTCTCTGATTAAACTTATTCTTTGGCTAAAGTTTTTCCACAGACAAAAGGCAGGTGGAGGGCATGAGGGGAGGAAGGACCATAGGGTCCTGCTCCATTTCAGGATATCATTTTTAAAAAATTATTTATTTTTGGCCACATTGGGTCTTTGTTGCTGCATGTGGGCTTTCTCTAGTTGCTGCGAGCGGGGACTACTGTTCGTTGCAGTGCGCAGGCTTCTCATTGCGGTGGCTTCTCTTGTTGCGGAGCATGGGCTCTAGGTGCGTGGGCTTCAGTAGTTGTGGCATGAGGGCTCAGTAGTTGTGGCACAAGGGCTTAGTTGCTCCGCGGCATGTAGGATCTTCCTGGACCAGGGATCAAACCCATGTCCCCTACACTGGCAGGCAGATTCTTAACCACTGCGCCACCAGGGAAGTCCCGGGATCATATCATTTATTGTCCAAATCTGGGCCCTTTAAAAGTGGAAGGAGGCCCTATGAATAATTACATCAGGGCAATAGGCAAAAAGTAGGCCTGTCCTGGGAGAAGCAAGATGTGTGGTCACTAGATCTATATGCGATGTTGCTCCCTTTCCTGCCCACACCTCTGGTAGGATGCGCTGGGGCATCTGTGTGCCCCCATTGGCCAGTAGGCTTGGCCACCTTGGGGCCCTCAGGAGCTAGCATAACCTGGACCCGGGGAAGCATATAGAGAGGGTCATAGCTGGGGGCAGAATCTCAGGAAGTGGAGGTGACATCCTAGCTATTGGGAGTGGCTTCCGAGGCTAGACAGTGGAGAGGAAAATCTGAGAGGTGGGAAGGAGGGGTGGGGGACCCCAAATCCCAAGGTGCTCTCCTGGAGGTACCAACAACCTCCATTACAGAAAATAGTGACCACCACCCTTATAAAGCACTGGCTTTGCAAGGCAGACACTCTTCTGGGCGCTTTTCATGCATTCACTCACCTGACCCTCACAGCAAGCCTTGGGGGTGGGAGTGGTACTATTATTAACCCCATTTTAGAAAAGAGAAAGCTAAGGCACAGAGAGCTGGAGGGTAACACACCCAATGCCCCACAACTTAGAAAGATCTGGGATCTGAACCCAGGCGGCCCGTCCCTGCTCTCTGAGGCCCTGCTCCTGGCTTATAGGGAAGTTAAACTGTGTCGACGGACGCACATGTTCCCAGTTCTGCACGTCGTGAGATCTGGGAAATTCTGCAGGAAGCAGCAAGACTAGTAGAAAGTAGCTCAGCTCTGGAGTCAGACACATGTTTGACTCTGGCTCCATCGCTTACTAGCTGTGTGAACCCCCCGGGTACACTTCTCACTCTCATGGAGTCTCGGTCTCCCCGTCTGGAAAATACTGTTCTGTTGGGTGTCAGAGGCTCCAGACACTAAGCTGTGGGAGGTGATTGACTGGCCCAAGGTGGGTATTTCATGCACACTGGTCCCTGTCCTGCTCTCCAAGCTGGGCCTGCCCTGGGCTCCCCTCACCCCAAGGAGGCCAAAACTCGGGGCTCCAGAGTCCACAGTTCCATCCTGATTCGGGGCCAGGGGCTTGAAGGAGGAAGGCTACAGGCTCCTGAATCTGAGATGCTCAAAATGGTAGAAGTGTTTCATCAGAGAAGGGCACCTGACTTCAGGCCAGGGCAGCGTGAGCTCGTCTAGCTGCCCCCCTCTACCATCAGGATGGGCCCAGAGGCTGGGCTGGGCTCCGGGGGCACCGCCTACCACGGGCCCCTCAGGTGCCTTAGTTGGTAGGGTCTAGAAAAGGGAAGGGGGAGAGGGGAGGCTGCTTCCTAATGAACAATTAGTGTCTGCTGAGTGGCTAATCATGTGGTTCCATGTAATTAAGAAGCTAATTAGTGCTGTGTCAATTAAGGTTTAATTAGTGTCTTCTTCAGAGAAGCCTGAAAGACCCTCATGCTGGAAGCTTCTGGAGTGGCAGGTGGGGGTGGTGGGGTGGGGAGGTGGATTCTAGGAGAGTCATCAGGCATTGCAGGGGAGCCCCTCTTCCTCCTGTTGTGCCCCCTGCAGTTCTGGGATCCGTGATTTATTGACCCCTGGCTCCACCCGCACTGACTCTGGTCATGGAGGTTTGGCGACCTCACGAGGCTCTCCCCCATCGCCAGGGTTTGCTCACCCCAGTGAGTGATGAGGCCCCTGCACAGCTCCTATGACAGGGGGCCCTTAAGGCATTGCACCCCATTCTCTACACCTGCTAAAGCCGGTAACTTCAGCTGCTCTCCTCTGAGGAAGGTGAGGAAACAGGGACACAGAGAGGTTAAGTAACTTGCTCAAGGTCACACAGCCAATTAAGTGGCAGATCTGGGATTCAACTCCAAGACTGTTGGGTTCTTTCTTCTTGCTTTTCTCTCTTCTGCCCCTACCTGAGCACCCCACCTTGCTCTGTTTCTCAGCCAGGACCTGACCTGGTGGCTGGGTGCAGAGCCACCGTGCAGTAGAGCATGGCAGCTGGGCCCCAACTGCTTGGCTGTCCACAGGGAGGGACTTGGGATAACAGTCATCTTTGGAGCATCACACTCAGTGGGTTCTTCTCTCACCCTCAGCTCCCAGCCAGCTGTTTTCCCTGAGGCTCTCCCGTCCCCTGCTACCTCGTCCCTCTGTCTTCCAGAGGGGCGCCATCTCCTAATGCAGGAGGCTTCATTTTCTGTTGGGGTCCAGGGCTGACCACGGCTTCGAGCAGAAACCACTTTCCTCACAGTACACAGTATCCCCCTGCGCTGTTTAACAATTTGATCAGCTTTATTGAGGTACAATTTACAAACCATAAAGTTCATTCATTTTAAATGTACAATGCAGTGGCTTTTAGTGCATTTGGAGTTATCTGATCATTGCCATAATCTAATTTTAGAACATTTTCATCACCCCCAAAACTGAACCCTATACCCATTAGTGGTCACCCTCTAATCCACTCTCCACCCCCAACCCCAGCCCTAGGGAACCATTAATCTGCTTTCTGTCTCTACAGATACGCCAGCTCTGGACATTTCATATAAATGGGACCAAATAAGATGGGGTCTTCTGTGACTGGCTTCTTTTATTTAGCATAATGTTTTCCCCTCTCTTGTTAATACTATTTTAAATAATACTGTGATAGGGCTTCCCTGGTGGCGCAGTGGTTGAGAGTCCGCCTGCTGATGCAGGGGACACGGGTTCGTGCCCCGTGTCTGGGAAGATCCCACATGCCGTGGAGCGGCTGGGCCCCTGAGCCATGGCCGCTGAGCCTGCGCGTCCGGAGCCTGTGCTCCACAATGGGAGAGGCCACAGCAGTGAGAGGCCCGCGTACCACAAAAAAAAAAAAAAAAGAAATACTGTGATAGACATCATGGAACTCAAGATCTTCACGTACATGTTGAATAATTTCTTCAGAGTAAATTCCTAAAAGGGAAATTGCTCGGACAGAAGCTGAAGCTTTTTGTTTAACTGACTCCCCACTCCCTCCTGCCTTCACTGTCTGATCAGCGTTGTTGGGGGCATCCCTGCCCCGTGACAGGTGACAGCCGCCTTCCTCTAGTTCCTGTGCTATCCCCCCTGCCCCCACCTCAGGCCTCCGTTCTCTGCCGCTCATCTTTCTCCTTTTGCTTCCATCGTGAGCATCGACTCTGGATTCAGCTTCCAGGAGTGTCTTTGCCGGATGGCTTCCCAAGGCTTATGGGAGGCAACCCACACTCCTTGGTGGTCTTTGAAGGTTTATCACAAGCCCAGCCCCCTTCTTCCCTCGCCCCTCCCTCCACCCTCCCTCCACCCTTCCTTCCTGCCTGCCTGCCTGCCGGCCTTCCTTCATGGCTTCCTGCCTTCCTTCCCTCTTGCAAACTTCCACTAATTCAGCCAGACCAAGTTCCTCTTGTGTGTGCTGCTTCTGTTGGCATTTCCTCTGAACTCTAAATCCCCAAACCAAACACTAGCTGCTCCGTGAAGCTTTCCCTGAGCCTTCAACCCAGAAGTGACGTCTCCAACTTCACAGCAACACAGAACGCAGGAGGCTGGCTGAAGTCACACACCTCCTGCCAGGCTTCCTCCTCGGGATGTGGGCAGGATGGCATTTCTGGGCTATGGCAGAGCAGCTGAGGTCAGGCGATCAGCCCCCTCCCCTGTGCTTGGATGGAGGCTATCACTCTGGGACCCAGAGTCGTCCTTTCAACAATCTTTTCTAAGCTTTCCCTGGAAGCCAGGCCCTGGGCTAGATCCGGAGATGGGAAGAGAATTAAGACGAACCCATGCCCGCAGGGAGCCGGTAGTTTAGTGGGAGAAGAGACAAGCCCTTCGAAAACAAGGTGGTGAGGGCATGGGGCTCCTGGGAACACAGGACAGGCCCCTGGTACTACCTCCCGGGCTGGTGCTAGTGGTGGCGACAGACAGGAGCCTCTACCTCCCCAACCCCCCCCCCCCAACCCCCGGTCTCGAGAGTAGCAGGAAGGCCCAGTGGGGGAGGGGAAGCAGAGACATTTGGCTTGAGGGGGGAGGAAATGAAACAGAACAGAGATAATTGTTCCCATTTGACAACTTTCTCTAATTAGGGACCAGTTCTGGTAGATTCTCTAATTTGCTAGGTAATTACTGGCCAGTAATTCTACCAGGATGAAATCTGGGGAAGGAATATGTAATCAGAACATTTTGGTTTTCTCTGTCCTGGGGGCTTTGCCCAGAAAACAAGCTAGATGATCTGAGCTCTCTCTCCTGCCTCTAACCCCGCATCCCTCGATGTCACCCGGAGGCCTGGTCCTCATGCCTCCCACTGGTCTGTGTCCCCGTCCTGCTGCCTGAGCTCCAGGAGCTGGCAATCCAGTTGGAAACCATCAGGCAACACCACAGGGATGTGGGGGTCATCTGTATTTTTGCCTTTGTAGCATCCAACCAGGTTCTGGTGACATAGAATTACTGTATGTCAGGGACTAGGAAGGGGCCACCTTTGAGATTTGAATTGCCTTTGGCAACTTCGTTGAAAAGAAATTGGTCGTATATGCATGTGTCTATTTCTGGACTTTCTATTCTATTCCATTGATTCATTTGTCCGTCTGTCAGTTCCATCAATTTGTCCTGATTCCTGTAGATTTATAAATCTGAGAGTGTAAGTTCTCCAAACTGCTTTTCCTTTTAAAAGTTGTTTTGGCTATTCTATGTCATTTGTCTCTTTATATGAATTTTAGAACCAACTTGTCAATATCCATGTAAAAGCCTGCTGGAATTTTGACTGGGATTGCATTGAATCTACAGATCAGTTTGGGGAAGAATTGATATGTTAACAGTATTGGGTTTTCTGATCCATGTACACAGTCTACCCATTTCGTCTTTTATTTCTCTCAACAACGTATTGAATATTTTAATTTTTCAGTGAACCAGTCTTGCACATTTTTGGTCAGATTTTTCACTAAGTATTTCATCGTTTTCAATTCTTCCTTCATGGCTCAGCCACCCATCCCTGGTCCAACCAGACATGGTCAAGTTCAGGGCTGCCACACGCTGTCTGGCTTTAAGAGGCACCATTCACAGGGGTCAGGGGCCCCTGGAGGATTTCAATGGGAAGTACTTCTCTGGGCAGTGGGGTTGGCTTCACTCAATGTACCAGTGAGATGCAGGGCAACTTTTAGTAGAAAGAACCCCTTAGAGGGGGCTTCTCTCCTTGGGCAGGTGGATGTGTCTTAAGCATCTACTCTTCTTTTGTCTTCCCAGCAACCCTTCTCTCCTTCTTCTAAAATAATGTCCCTGCTTTGGGGAACTGCTCCTCTTCCCCTCCTTGGGGCTCTGATGAGGCTCTTAATTACCAAAGCCCCTTCCCCAACAGGAGTAAACAGATGATCCAGGCCCATCAATTAGTGTAGCCAATGCTTCTGGCAGCAGTGATCCATCCAGAGGGTGGACATGTGATCTCAGAGAGCCATCCTGAGTCCTCTCCTAGGATTAGAGTTCTTTTCCTCACTGGGGTTCTTGGCATCTCTAGCTTCTATCCGCCTTGCTCTCTCCCCCTCCACCAACATGGAGGAGATGTGTCTGCAACAGGAGACGCTGAGGCCAACACTCAGGGGGTCACAGACCTGAGACAGAGGGAAGGAGAGAGACAGAATCCTGGTGGCATTTGGTCCCCACCTCCCACCGATTGCTGAAGATCTTTCTTTAATTTTTCAAATACCAGAGTGTTCCTTCCAGCTATGAGAGCCAATACATTCCTTTTTTGTTTAAGTTGGTTTGCATAGGATTTCTGTCACGGGCATGGTAGATGCAGAGCTCTCTGGATTCCTCGCCAGGAAAATAAGACTTTGGGGCAAACTCTTCATTCCTCTCACAGAGCAGCTAATGTCACAAGACGCGAAGTAGATCGGTCAGTATGTTTTTTTTTTTTAATTTATTTTTATTCATTTATTTTGGGCTGCATTGGGTCTTCGTTGGTGCGCGTGGGCTTTCTCTAGCTGCAGTGAGCGGGGGATGCTCTTTTTTTTTTTTTTTTACATCTTTATTGGAGTTTAATTGCTTTACAATGGTGTGTTAGATTTTTCTTTATAACAAAGTGAATCAGCTATATGTATACATATATCCCCATATCTCCTCCCTCTTGCATCTCCCTCCCACCCTCCCTATCCCACCCCTCTAGGTGGTCACAAAGCATAGAGCTGATCTCCCTGTGCTATGCGGCTGCTTCCCACTAGCTATCTATTTTACATTTCGTAGTGTATATATGCCACTCTATCACTTTGTCCCAGCTTACCCTTCCCCCTCCCCGTGTCCTCAAGTCCATTCTCTACGTCTGCGTCTTTATTCCCGTCCTGACCCTAGGTTCTTCATAACCATTTTTTGTTCTATTTTTTTAGATTCCATATATATGTGTTAGCATACGGTATTTGTTTTTCTGTTTCTGACTTACTTCACTCTGCATGACAGACTCTAGATCCATACACCTCACTACAGATAACTCAGTTTCATTTCTCTTTATGGCCGAGTAATATTCCATTGTATATATGTACCACATCTTTGTCCATTCATCTGTCGATGGAAGGGGCTGTTCTTCGTTGCGGTGCATGGGTTTCTCATTGCGGTGGCTTCCCTTGTTGCAGAGCACAGGTTCTAGGCACGTGGGCTTCGGTAGTTGTGTCACACGGGCTCAGTAGTTGTGGCTCGAGGGCTCTAGAGCATAGGCTCAGTAGTTGTGGCGCACGGGCTTAGTTGCTCCACGGCGTGTGGGATCTTCCTGGACCAGGGCTCGAACCCGTGTCCCCTGCATTGGCAGGCGGATTCTTAACCACTGTGCCACCAGGGAAGCCCAGTCAGTATGTTTTCTTTTTCATTTTTATCAAGAAATCATTGAGATATATATAAGTTTAAGGTGTATGGCACGATTGTTTAACATATATTGTGAAATGATTATCACAGTAGGTTCAGTTAACACCCATCATCTCATATAGGTACGGTAAACAGAGAAGGAAGAAACAATGGGGAAGAGTAATTGACTTCCAACACCATGGATTGATTCCACTGTCTTTGTACTTTATGTAAAAATAATCACACAGTCTGCTCTTTTGTGTCTGGCTTTTTTCCCTTGGGTCGGGTTTGTTCATTCTCACTGCTGTGCAAAATTCCATCAGGTGACTGCACCACAGTTTGTTTTTCCATTCTACCATTAATGGACAATTGGGTTTCCAGTTGGGGGTCACTATGAATAGCGTTGTGGTGAACATTCTAGTCTGTGCCTTTTGGAGCGTGTGTGTACGTAGACCTTTTTCATATGCCACCAGAAGGGAGTTGAATCGCTGGGTTGAATGGCTTATGCATGTCTATTTTGCCAAAGGAGATGCGCTCCCAGCGGTTGTGTACAAGGGCTCTTGGTGCTGAAACATGAGGTAAGACAGTCTCTACCTACAGCAAAATGGGGGGAAGCTGGTGCCTGGATGGAAAAAGCTGGACTTCTCCATCCTGAGAGTGGGTGGCAGTGGGAAGGCGGGGCAACCACACCCAGGAATGGGGATGGAGGAGGACTGGCAGCCTGTAGGGAGGGTGGCCACAGAACGGTCTGGAAGGGCCGTCTCTTGCTCTCCTCCTGAGCTAAGCAGGTAGAGGAGGCTGAGGTGACAGCTCCACATTCCAACAGCACCGGGACTGAAACTCACCTCCTCTCTGTGGGGTTTGTCCCTCACACTGATGTGGAAATTGCTCAGCCCCTGTGACTGGCCTCTGGTGGCAGAGTCTCACCCCTGGAGAGACGGGGCGAAGGCTGTGGCAGACCCTGTGGTGATCTCAACGGCCGGCCCCCTTCTCCCTGCCCAGCAGTGGACCAGGTTGGTCTGTCTGTTAGTCACTGCACACGCATTGCAGGCGTTGGGGCTGCCTGTGCCCTCAGGCATTACCAGTGAAGAGCTCTCTGGCCAACCTCTGCCTCTCTGCGTCTCTGCCCCTTTGCCGGAGGGCTTCCTTCAGCAGCCCAACCAGGCAGCAAGCACCAGAGAACTGACACTCCATTGGGAAGAGCCTTCAACCAGTGATGGTGGGTTTGGTGTATAAATACCTCAGCTCCCTCAGAGGCAGGACCGAGTGCTATCCACCCACAGTGGTAACCAATTCGATAACACACCCTTTATTGTCTGCCTTCCCTCCCAGTCTCACTCCCCTCCTCCCCCACTGATGTTTCCTGGAATCCCCTCCTGAACAAACCTACTTGCACTTGAAGCCTTGTCTAGGGCCTGCTTCTGGGGAAGTTAACCTAAGACCACATGTGACCCAGTCTGGACAAAAATGTAAGTAGACCTGTTAGGAGCTTCTGGAAATGCTTTTCCCCCCTCTGGTGAAAGGCGTAGGAGGAGAAGGTCTCTCTTTCCCGCTCTGCTGTTTCTGTTCTGTGTGGATGCTGTGTGAGCTTGATGCCTGGGGCGGTGGTAGCCACTTTGTGACAAGGAGGGGAGACCTGGACCACATGATGAGGATGACAGAGTGAAAGGATGGAAGCCAGCTTCCTCGACAGCATCTCTGAGTCTCCCAATCAGCTTGGGATCACCTGCCTCTGCACTTCTGTTAAGGAGACAGTGCATGTCCTTACAGATTAAGCCACCTTCAGCTGGGTTTTCTGCTGCTTGCAGCCGAGCTCATCAATTGCTGATACAGGCCTCGTCCCAGAGTTGTTACCGTTGGACTCGCCACTCCTGCTACCACCTTGAAGCTCCCCATTAGTGACACCAGAGAAGGACTAAGACACAGGCTTGGGGTGCAGTGGGGCGGAGGAGGGGCCACGGGCTCAAACTCCACAGGTGGCTGAGGACCAGGGGTCCCAGAAGCGAGAGGGACTTCTAGGCAGCAGGTAGCTGGGGTCCCAAGGACAGGGGGTGGGGAGGGCAAGAACCCATTAATCTGGCCAGGGTGAGAGTTGCTACTGTTATTATTATGAAGCGTCTCAAGGCTCACACTCATCCTGGCCTGGCCAGGCCCCATTAATGGCCCCATAAATCCCAGCCATAAAGAGTAATGGGGGGAGACAAATGAGATAATTAGGAATAAATCTCACCGAGGTCTCTATTCAGCAGCGTCCCTGGAACGGGCCAATCTTCCGAGCCATTAGCCAGGCCCCTAATTAATGCCAAGCTGCCCAGCGTTGTAGAGGCTCCAGGCACGGGAGGGACCCGGGACCAAAAGGAGGGGCACCGCTGCCCCCAAAGCCCCGGTGGCGGGTGACCTTGGGAGGAGCCGAGGGATGCATGCCCGCAGCCTCCCTGCTTCGCTTTTCTGTCTCCAGGGCTTGGGGATGCTTTGTCCGCACTGTCCCGTCTGCCTCGCTGTCTCTTCCCCTCCTTTTCTGCATCTCACTCCATCTCCGGCCTGTCTACCTTCAGTCTCTGTTTCTCTCTTATCAGGTGGTCACTGGCTGCATCGTTGAGCCACAGAAGGTCTGACTTAGCAGGAATTGTGGGCGCCACCTGTAACCACCCTCCTCCATCTGTCCTCCCTGCCAACAGTCAACACCAGGGCAGGGACCCCTTTGACACCCCGTCCCCGGGAACAGTGTTTGGAACCGGGAGGTCCCCCTACCACTGCTGCAGTGCGCTGTCCTTGGGGCGGTTCTCTCTCTTTGCCTGGGGCTGGGTTCTCTCTCCCCGTGTCATTACCTCTGCCTCTGGGTCTTACCTCTGCCACTGGAGCTTAGACTGAGCCTCACTCTCCTCCCAGGCTTCAGATTTTTGAAAGGCTTTGTCCTTGTCTTTCCCTCTCCAGCCAGATGCCCTGTGCATCTCAAGGTTTCCAGCCAGGCCTCCCCAACCCAGGTGCCTCCTCCGGACCCACCTATAGTGACCTCTGTTGTTTTAATCTGCCATCCTCCCCCCCCCCCACTTTTTGTCACAGCACCCCTATTTCTTTGGGAAATGTGCCTACCTGATTCTGGAAGGGCAGCCACGTAACCCACCGTCTCTGGCCACAAAGGCCTGGCTCATTGTAGCCCTCTGTCCCCTGCCATGGTGACTGGTCCAGGGATGGGCCTCACTGCCTTCCCTGGGCCCCCTGAGGTGGCAAAACTGAGAAATGCCTGAGACACAGCACGTGAACACACCTCTCTTTCCCGCCTCCGAGCACCCCTGGACACTTGTCCGCATCACAAGGGAATGAGGCTGTAACCCAGGGATGGTAGGAATTGTGCGGTACAGAGGCCGCTACAAGGTCGGGGAAAGATAGGAAAACCAGGTGCGGGGCAAGGAAGGCTGGGAGGGGCTTTTCTCTGGAGGAGGTGGTGGGGAGGGGAGGGCTGGGGCTGTGGGAGATACCATCCCATGCCTGTCTCCGTATCATTCTAGGAAAGTCAGAATGTGGAAAGGAGCATAAACACGGAAGTGACAAGGGGCCAGGTCTATGATCTCTGTCCTCTCTGCTGCCCCCGCTCAGCAACGGGGAGTGTCTGCAGCAGCTGTCCTGAGCCTTGGGGACCAGCCCACAGTCCCCCACCACTGCCTCCTCTGCCCAGGGAGCTGGTGAAGGCCCCAGGGCATGGCTGGCTGCAGGCAGTCCAGCCTTGGGGCTGCTTCAAGGTGTCCCCTCCTTGCCCTGGAGACATGGGGTGTCTAGGCCCGAAGCCGAGTTGGAGTTGGCCCAGCTCTGAGTACAAGCACAGAGAATGCCGATTAAATGTGCCAAAGAATGGGGAGAAGCTGGTGCAGGCTCGGGAGGCTGGGGCATGGCGGGCAGAGCACCCCTCCCCACGCAAGCCAGCCCCTGGCTCAGTCGCCTGCTTGGTTACAGGGCAAACACACCAGATCACCCCGGGGTCATGGGCGGTCCTGGCCAGGGACAACTCAGCCTGGCCTCACCACCTTGCCTTCCCACAAATGTGGTAATGCCTGTCTTGAGTTAGACGACCCAGGGCAGGAGAGTGGCCCTCAGGAAGTCTCCTGGGCAAAGCAGATCTCCTGATCTGCTGCTCCAGGGTTGAAAGAAAACCAGAGAAGCAGGCGACTTCCCTGGATACTGTGGCCGCCATTAGATTTCCAGGGCCTCATCACTGTTCCATTGTACACACAAGGAGACTGAAGCCCCGAGAGTGAAAGGGCCTCTTCCCCAGGACCTACAGCAGAACCCGGCTCAGATCAGCTGGTCAGAAAGCAGAGACTGGGAGCCAACAGAGAAGGGCCACGGTGTGGAGGGGAACGGTCCAGAACCAGGGCTTGCCCTGGAAGGACATGTGAGCAGAGCTGGGAGGGTCAGTGGCCTCTAAGATAAATGCCGTCTGTTTCCCAGCAGAGATGAGGCCACCTGGGCAAGGACGCGGGGGCTGGGGAAGGTGGAGAAGGCGTGGGATGCAGGGGGGCGGGTAGCAGACACAAGGATCAGGCTGAATGGGCTGGTGGTGTTGCAGGTTCTGAAATGTGCACTGTGTGAGCACATGTGTGTGTCTATGTCTGGTGTGTGTGTGTGCGGTATGTGTGTGTCTTTGTGGAATGTATGTATGTGGCTGTAAGGAGAGTGTGTGTTTGTGTTTGTGTGTGGCTGAATTCCGCCTCTGTCTCACCCCTACCCAGCTCAGCCTCTCGGGTTTCAGCCCCTGTCCTGCAGGAAACCGCTATTTGGACTTCAGAGGTGCCTCTTCCTGCAGCGGCCGCCACGGAGGGGAGAGGGCCGGGAAGGGGCCTTCCTGCCCACCTGGAGCAGACCTTGAGTTGGCCAGGCAAACCCCCTACGCTGGTCCTCCCTAACGTCCCTCGATCCTCAGCCTTGGGGGGAAGCTGGGTTGAGCGGGGACTGAACGGAGGCCCTCCCACAGTCATCCATCCTCCTGTAGACAAAGGAGTGCCGCAGAAGAGTGGACGCTCCCCGCAGCCATGGGGGCAGACTGGCATCCCCTCATCGAGGTCAGAGTCACAAACACACACACCCTGAGGCCCGGTGATCCCACCTTCAGGAATATTCTACAGATACAGCTCATTTGTGCAAAAGGACATGCTCACGCAACCTTGTTTATAACAGAGAAATTAATGGAAGGGATTAAGCAGGAGCTGGGCAGCTGGGTCATGTGTGGCTCATGCCTCCATGAAGCTCCAGGCCGCTCTTCAAAGTGCTGATAAGGAAGAGCCCCAAAACAAATGGTCAAGTGATAAAAATGGTGCAACGTGCATGGGATTCTGACATTTTGTAAAAAAAAGAAAAATGATATGGGTAAATGCTTGTGTATGCACTTTTGATGAGACTTTTGAACCTTTTGTACTTTGATCATACAATAACTAAGCAGAAACAAAAAAACACACAAAAAAAACCTTGAGACAGACGAACATGGAGGGGGCCAAGAAAATGGGGCTTCTCTCCTGGCTTTGATCTTGACTATGTGACCCTGGGGAGGTCACTTCCTCTCTGTGTCCTGAGTTTCCTATGTGGTCCCAGAAGCTGGAAAACCTTGGTGTTGGCAAAGTGAGGCCTGTGTACACGTGTATGAAGGGAGGGGCTGCAGGGGAGGGGGTGTGGGGGTGGGGTCCCTCTCACCACCTCTTGTCACCTCTGCTGACACTGCAACCCACGCCCAAGGCCATGGGCTGTTCCCTAATGTGGCATTCCTTAAGAGAGCTCAGATTTCATCTGGCTCTCTTCCTGAGCTCCCTCCTCCCCTCCAGAATCCGTCAGGGCCACTCCACCCTTTGTTCCTGGAAGCAGCAGCCCACCGGTTTCCCATGAGGTCTCCACTTTTCAAGGCCTTCTTCAGCCATGTCTTCTCCTCAGGACAATCCAAGTCCAACCATGAGCTGTCCTCTCACTCACCCTGGACCTCTCCTGGCTTCCTCCAGGTCCAGGATGGGGTGGAAAGGGGTTTGGTCCACACAGCCCTCCCCGCTGTCAGCCTCAGTGCTCTGGTCTGCCCCTCCTTCCTGCACCCAAGGGCTCTGGACACCTGACCTCTGAGGCTCCCGCCAGCCCTGATAGTTTTCTTCTATCTCAGGCCCCCTGGAAATCAGGGGGACGACTGAGGCTGGGCCATGTGACCTCCATTCAGGCCAAACTTGCCTCCCAGGGTTGCCCCCTCCCCAGGCCCTGCTCTGCCACTGACATAGGCGTCACCCTACGCCTTGGAGCCATTATGGCTTTGAGAAGCAGGAGTCAGCAGGAGATTAATTAATCAAAACCTGAACACATCTGCTGTTAATTAATTCTATGCCAAGGGTTAACTCTTCCCTTTCTGGGCTTCTCCGAAGGAAATAAAGGTGGGGCGTGTGTACGCGTCTTCCTTCCCTCCCTCAGGGGGGAACATGAAACAAGGGAGGGGACCTCAGAGGCCAGGAAAGCCCCACCCATCTGGGGACTTTGTAGGGGGGTTGTGGGAGTGTTTGGTTTTCAGAGTCGTGGTTCATGGCCATCACTCATGAGTCCTGAGGACATGTGAGACGGACCCATATCTTTATTTACAGCAACAAATAGAACAGACCTTCCTTCCATTCCCTCCCTCTCCCCTTCCAGTCTTTTCTATACCTTTCCCCCCTCCCACCCCACCCTGGGCCCGAGCCCAGCCCTGCCCTCTGGGGTCACTGTATGGGTCAGGCCCCACAGGAGGGGAGACCGGGGAGGGGCTTGGCTGAGGTCAGGTGGGGTGTCTCTTTTCACATTTTGTTGTCCTCTAAGCCTGGGGGCAGGGGAGGGGGGAGGCAGGCACAGGGGCAGTGAGAGGTAGAAAAGCGCACAGCCCCAGCACCCCAGCCTCCCCCATGTCCCGGCCGCCTCCCCCAACTTTCACAGTGTTCTGCAGCCCTGGCAGCTGAGCCGGAACGGTCCCCCCTCCCCCCAGGTCTTAGGTGCTGTTGTCCAGGGAAACCAGCAAGGAGGACCAGCACCGCACTCTCAGCGGGCTGGGGTGCCCAGAGGGCTGGGGAGGGTGGGAGAGGCCCGGGGGAGGGGGCGGTCCAGCCTCGTGTGGGTCAGGAGGAGAAGCAAAGCCCGCAGCACTCCATGCAGATCTCCAGGCAGTCGGCCGACTCGCAGCAGGCGTCCAGGATGCCGCAGTCCAGGTCGCAGGGCAGGTCGCAGTCGGCACACTCGCCGGAGCCGCAGCAGCAGCAGAGGCACGAGTCCTCGGAGCTGCAGGAGCCGCACGTGGCGCAGTCCAGGACCATGTTGCACAGCGTCAGGAACTCGCAGAACAGGCAGGACAGGATGCAGTGGACGCAGCAGTCTGCGGGCGAGATGGCCAGGGGCCGGGACCAGCCGCGGGCGGCAGGCGCGCTGAGTGCGGAGATGACGCTCGCGCGGCCCTCCCCCGGCTCCCACCATCCAGGTGACCCCGAGACACGGAGAGTTACGTGGAGTGAGGGTCTGGGCCCCGGCAGCCTGGATCCCGAGTCCCTGCTTTGACCACCCTCGGTCATCTAGTTAACGAACACGGAGGGACGATGTGTCCCAGGCACTGTTCTAAGCGTTGGGCACGAATTAAACTCACTTAAACTTGCAACGACTCCTTGAGGTGGGGCTGCATTAGCCCCTCTCTACAGATGAAGAAACTGAGGCACAGAGAAGTCACTTCAAAATCTCTCCAGAATCCTACCACTCTGCTCAGCTCTTGCCTGGTGACAGCAACTGCGTCCTCGCTGGTCTCCCCGCTCCCTGCCTTTGACTACTGCTCCCGGGCCCGCACGCACCTACTCCGCACACGGAGGCCGGAAGGACCCTTGAAAAACCTCTGTTGGATTCCACCCCTCCTGCCCTCAGAACCCTCTAATGGCTTCCACCTCAACAGGAGGAAAAGCCCAAGCGCTCCCAGTAGCTCTGACGGCCCCTCCCCAGATCCCTCTGCTGTGGCCACACTGGCTACTCCTGGTCACGCAGGCACTGCCCCCTGTCCCCCCGGTGCTCCAGCCCCAAGATACGTGCTCTGCTCATTCTGTCCCCTCCATCTTTGCCCAAATGTCCCCTCTCGGGGAGGCTTTCCGGGAGCACCCTCTTTTATACTGCCGGGCCCCAGCCCCACCCCCTTGCCGGTGCCTGCTCTGCCTCCCCGCCCAGGACTTAGCACCTCCCGCGGCTTACACAGCTCTCCCCGCCTACTACAGGGCAAGCACCGCAGGGGCCGGCGTCTTTGGCTGTTACGGTCCCTAGACCGGTGCCTGGCACATCGTGGGTGCTGAGTAAATACACAGGAAGTGAATTCACACACGATCCTGCCTTGCGCACCCAGCTGGTACGCGGTGGTGCTGGCTCAGCAGCCCGTGTTCTGAACCGCTGGCGTGCTGCCAAGATGCTGGGCTGGCACCCCTCCCAGGGGTCGGGCCATGGGCAGTGTCCAGTTCCCCTGACCAGGCGGGCCCCTGGCTCGAGGCTGCTGGTCCTGTGGGAATCTCACATCACCATACAGGCTCTGACGTCCCCACCCAGTCCTGTGTACAGGGAATGGGGGCTCGCAGAGCTGGAACCCCTGCCATCTATCCGCAAACTGGATAAGGAAGTTCTCTTCAGGTGCAAATCTGATGAGGTCACCACCTTGCTTAAAACCCTTCGAAGCTCCCTACTGTCTTCCAGATGAAGTCTAGACCCACTATGCAGCTTACTATGTAGCCTCCACTGCAGGAGTCCCGGTCTGCTTGGAGTCTCACCTCCCACCATTCCTCACCTGGAACTTCAAAATCTAGCCACACTAGCCAGTGCTCACCTCTGTGCTAAGGCACCCCGGCTAGATCCTCCAATGGATCCTTTAAGGCTTGCTCAGACACCTCCGGAGCCTTCCCCAGCTTTCTGGGCTGCTGTGGGTGTCCCCCTGTGTTCACGTTATCATCATTTATCTTTTATCACATCACAGAGTGATTACCTTTGGATCTCTCTGATGAGAGCTTTACGAGGCCATGGCCTGGGTACCCAGCACACAGCACAGTGCCTGGCTCACAGCAGATGCCCAGTTCACTTCAGATGCATGAACACCCCCTTCATAAACAAGCCTGTTGGGCAGAATCTGCTCTGGGGGGTGAAAGTTAATGAACACATTGTGTGCAAATGTGTACACTGAATCCGGTTTGCAGAGGACCAGCCAGAGTCCCCCAGCATGGGCAGAAATTACTTAAAAGTTCTGGGGTGGAGGTCAAGCATCACTGGGCTACAGGTAGCTGTCACCCCTGCTGAACTGATGCCTGGTGGGGAGGGGGACGTGGCTGCCCAGGTCAGTCCCTCAGAGGACCTCTGTGTGGCAGGAACAATGGCTGGTATATCTGGGTGCTCTGACCTCCCACTGAACCTTGCAGCCCCCACCGTTCCTCAAGGAAAATTTCTGTTTCCAGAAATGAGGTGGCTTAAGCTGGACGAGCCCAGATGGCTCCACTTCTTGTTAGAGCAACTCTGGGAGAGTAGGGATGAGAAGGGGCTGGCCTTGAGAACTCACACGTGCCCTACCTTACCCAACATGTGTCCTCTGCAAGGTTCTCTGATTTAAGCGTCTTGCGTCAGACTCCCTGGAGGGCTTGTTAAAACCCAGACTCCCGGGCCCCACCCAGAGGTTCAGATCTGGTGGACCTGGCGTGGGGCTGAGATGCTGCACGTCTAACCGGCAACCTTGCAAAGATGCTGCCGCTGGCCCCTGCATCAGACTTCGAGGAAGCCAGCTTTGGAGGCTTCTCCCACAGGGAGGCGAGACGGGGTGCTTACCTTCCTGCGCCTGGAGAGGGATCTGGGAGGCAGCAGACTTGGTGCTGCCCTTGCTTTTCTTGCTGCCTTGGCTGGCTAGAGATGGGTGTGTCTGCAACTTCCGGTGGGCCTTGGGGCCACCCAGGGCACCGTTCCCTGTCCGCCTGGTGCCGCCCAGCTCCGAGGGGTGGCCAGAGCCATTCGCCACTAATGGGGTGCAGCCCAAGGGGTTCCCCTGAGGCTGGCCTAGGAAGATGATGAGAAAGGGCAATGGGGGAAGTGGGAGCTGGTGGGGGTGGGGGTCCCCGCACAGCCTCCCGGGGCTCTGCTTGAATCCTGCCTGCTTTGTTCCTAGATACACCACAGGTCATCTAGCTGATCTGTATTTTGCAGATGGGGAAACTGAGGCCCAGGGAAACTGACTTGCCCAGTGGCACATCATGAAACAGCCACAGAGTCGAGCCTGGCTCCTGACTCCCAGGTCCGTGCTCATTCCAGAAAAGACAGAGGTGAAGGCAAAGGGAGAGGCTCAGGGCCCTGGACCCCACCTTCTTACCCGACGTGAAATCCACTCTCCTGCTCTTGGGGTCCTGGGATTTTGGCGAGAGCAGTGGCAGTTGGGGGTGGAGGGGCAGCAGGGAAGCAGTTAAGCGTCACCTCAGCCCCTGCCAAGCCCCCTGCTGCTTTTGCCCTTCGTGTGCCAGGTGATTGATTGGAAACATCTGTTTGGAGATGAATGCCCTGGCCCTGGAATCAGGGGCTCCTCAGAGCAGCCCCCTATCTCCCGCTCCTTCCACCTCCAGCTCCCTGCCCCATCCAGCCTCTGTGGGGCACTTGCAGAAAGGGCTTGCTGAGGGGCCCCTTGGGTCTGAGGAGGGGGAGAAGGGAAAAGGGAGGCCAAGCAGGGAGACCCCAGAAGCTGGGAACCCTGGGTCCCCCATCCCAGGCTGAGGAAACAAAACAGCTTTATCAGTGGGGTGTGGGGAGGCTGGCCCTGGAGATCCCTCCAAACACCCCGTTCCTTCCCTCAGGTTTGCCCACCTGGATGGCATGGTTCTGTTCTCAAGAGATGAGGGCAGGGGTGTGTGTGTGTGTGTGTGTGTGTGTGTGTGTCAAGAGATGAGGGCAGGTGTGTGTGTGTGTGTGGAAGTCTGAGAAGGGGTCACAAGAGTTCGAGGATCCCTCTGCTCAGGGCCCCTGACTCCTGGGCGGGACCCTCTGGCCCTGAGGACCCTCAGTAAACGTGAACGTGGGGCACTTACATCTCTCAGGCCCTGTGGTCTAGATCCCCAGCTCCCTCTGGGCCAGGTCTCTGGGTTTGGATTGTGGCAGGAGTGGGTGTCTGGGGCAGGAGCTGGAGGCTGAGGAGAGCGGAAGGGGGCCTCAGCGCTTCCCCTAACTGAGGGGGCTGGGCCTTTTAGTAATGGTGGGAGCACATTGCTGGGCACTCAGTGCACGCCGGGCACTGTTCGGAGCATTTGGCACGCAAATTGTTCTCAGTATCTCTAGAGGGCAGTATCCTCCTTTTACAGATGAGGAAATCAAGTCCCAGGGAAGTACAGTAACTTGTCCAAGGTCACACAGCGAAGGGTCAGAGGTGGGACCAGCCTGGAGGCTAAAAGCTGGGACTCCGAGAGCAGAGAGGCAAGGAGCGGGCAGAGGTTGGGAGGCAAGGGACTGAGGAATAAGCTGCTACTATCACAACCATCACTACTCTTAAAACTAGTAGCTGACATGGTTTGAGCTGTGACTAGGTGCCAGACACACACAGTGTTAAGAGCTCTAAGTGTAGTAACTACTTCCTTATGTGCTTTTCTTTTTTTGGCCACACCGAGTGGCTTGCGGGATCTTAGTTCCCTGACCAGGGATTGAACCTGGGCAATGGCAGTGAAAGTGCTGGGTCCTAACCACTGGACCACCAGCAATTCCCAGTAGTAACTTCCTTAAGCATCAAACAGATCTACTATTACTAGCCCATTTTGCAAATGAAAAAACTGAGGCCCAGAAAGGATAAAACTTGCCAGAGGTTCCACAGCTAGGAAATGGAGGGGGGA
Source organism: Phocoena phocoena (assembly GCF_963924675.1). Lineage (NCBI taxonomy): Eukaryota > Metazoa > Chordata > Mammalia > Artiodactyla > Phocoenidae > Phocoena > Phocoena phocoena. The sequence goes on along the minus strand of NC_089228.1, from coordinate 71,704,185 downwards.
GGGGATGGAGATTGGGAGAAAGGAGCTGAGGACAAGCCGGGGAGTCAGGGATACAATGGGAGACAGGGCTCTGGGGAGGACCGTGCTGGGAGCCTCTGGCCCTGAGCAGTGGCTGGTGCCTGCATCTGGGTAAACAGGGCTAAGGCCAGGGGAAGTGGCCAGGCCTGAATCATCCTGCCCCCACCTCCTGGCCCCATGGTGAGTGACTGGGCTGAGTCCTTGGCCAGCTTCGGTGCCCCCTGCCCTTCTGCCTAAACATGGGCACAGTGACCAGAGGGCGGGAGCGTGTGGTGAGCTAAGGGCCCAGGAAGTTGGGGCAGACACAGAGCTCGCCTGTGGCCATGGCCGTGGCAGTGGTCGTGGTGGCTGAGTCACAAAGCAAACACTCAGGGCCCATAGACACAGGGGTGTCTGTCCAACTCCCATCCAGGCCCCCTCCTCCGTGACCACGGCATTCACCTCTTTCTTTCAGTTCTGCTGGTGTGTGTGTCTGGAGGGCAGTGCACTAGCAGGATTTAGTAACCCTGACTTCCAGGGAGTCCAGCTTACCCCAGATGCCCTGGCTGAAGGTGGCTCCACACTCGGCCATGCCAGCTGGGCAGGCAGGCATAGGAAAGAGCGCTGGGCCAGGAGACCTGAGCTCCGCAGTCTGTTCAGGGAGAGTGGGTCTCTGTGCCTCAGTTTCCTCATCTGTAAAATGCGCTTGGCAAGAGCTATCCTGCTGCCTCCATACAGGCCAATTTGGAAAGTGCGTAAGATCATGCAGGGAAAGAAAGTTGGGAAGTGCCGATGTGTCCGTAGATTTTGCGGATCTTACTGGTAATCACAAAATGATGCTGGGTGTCCCTTCCCCTGCTTCTGAGGGTGACAGTGGCGAATTCTCCCCCTCCAGGACTTCCTTGGAGACACTGAGCTAAACCTGGGAATAGAGCTGAGTTTTGCTCCTTTCTACAGAGAGCAACTGCGGGTGTCTCTCCTGCCGGTTTGCTCTTGACACGCTGAAGGCTGGGCTGCCTCAGGCTCTGGCTCCCTGGCCCTGGCCTCACGCTCTCTTGTCCTGAACCACATCGCCTGGAGCCTGTCCACACTCATTTTGAACTAATTTTATCCGAATCATTTTGTATGTGGAGGTCTTCTTCCTAGACAGAAAGGGCAACGTCCTACACCTTTCCACTGCCCACACCTCAAGGTCCTAGCCCACCGCTAGGCTCCCACAGGCACCCATGGCATTTCTGCCAGCCCATCTGCACTGGATTCCCTAGAGCAACCCCTACATGTTGCCATCCCAATCCCCTGACCCCTAGGACTCACGTGTCACAGCTTCTGTGGGGATGTCGAGGTCAGTGCTGTCCAGGGCCTGGGAGGCCCCAGGACCATTGCTTTGGGGCATGAAGGGTGCCGCCTCCTCCAGGGAGCCCTCCTCTAGCGCTGACTCCGCAGGTTGAGCAGATCCTGTCACTACCTCCAGCCCAGGCAGGAGGGATAGGGTCTGGGCTAGGGAAAAAGCAGACGACTGAAGGACATTTTCCTGGTGCCCTCCTGTTTGCCCAGCCCTGGTCCCCTTCCCATGGCCCAGAATGCCGTGAGCCCTCATTCTCGGACTCAGTACCAGTTACACAGCCCTTACCCTACCTGGCAACAGTGCCAGACTCTAGAATAGAAAGTTCCCAAACCACAGCCCGTGAACAAGCAAGGGTGTGTACATGTGCACGTGTGTGTGTGTGTGTGTTTGTGTGTGCACCGTCAGGGAGTGGGGCCCAAGATGCATGGTATAAGGGAAGTGGGGGGAGGCAGAAACACAGCGCAGGAGAGAAGAGACAGGCAGTGATGGGGAGACAGGGACAGGCATCCAGAGTGACGTGGAGAGAGAAAGAATCAAAGGCACAGTGGAAGGTTGAAGCAAAGACAGACAGTGCATCAGAATGTGGGAGATTGGGCACGGAGGGGGCGCCCTAGACGCCCAGTGACAGACAGCCCGGGACAGGCAGGAGACTCTTGAGCGAAAGTCAGCGATGGAGAGAAAGATAAAGGTGAGATCAGAGGCAGAGGCGATGGAGAGGGAGTGGGGTACAGACAGAGCAAGAGGGAGACAGACAGTGAGCAATTGGGGCCGAGAAAGAGGATGATAGCAAGAGAAAGAGTCAGAGAACCCTGGGGGGTGAGGCGGAGGGGCTCCGGGCAGGAAGAGAGACGGGGAGACAGCCCAAGAGGGCTGGAAGAGGCGTATGGCAGCCACATGTAATTACAGTGAATGGCTCGGCCCCTCTGTGCAGGGTGGGCGGAAGGCAGAAATGGAGCCACCTACAGTTCCTGAGCAGCAGGACTAGGGGCCCCTGGGCCCAGGGGAGGAAAGTTCTGGGGGCTGAGAGGTGGGGCAGGGTGGCAGAAAGGTGACTGGGCGTGGGAAGGCCTGAGGGTGGACAGGAAGGGTGAAGCCCAGGGTCATGGGGCCAGGGGCCAGGCTGGGCAATGACAGGGTGCAGCCTGGGCCTCCCATCAGCCCCCAGGTCGTGCAGTGGGAATGACAGGGGCCTCAAGAGGGTGCCCCTCCCCCAGGCCGCACTGGGAGCAGGGGAGACAGAAATGAGAGACTCAGAGAGACACAGAGACCAAAGGGCCCAGGGGGAGGAGAGTGACACAGGGAGCCACAGAGAAAGATGAAGAGAAAGGGTGATGAAACCCAGAGAGTAACAGGTCAGCGCCCACCCGTACACACCACACACAGAAATCACGAGACACACCCACAGCGACAGAGAGAGACAAGAGCTAGTCTTGGAAACAGTAACAGAACGAATCACAGAGCACAGAGGGCCTTACATAGGGGTTCCTTCCCTGAGCTGTCTCCAAATGGGGGCGGAGGGGTAGGGAAGGAGACCATTAGAGGGATCAATGCAGGTTGGGCAAGTAGGTCTGGGGGATGGGAGCATCCTGAGGCGGGGGGACGATCCACGGGCTCAGAGATCCCTGAACAGTCCTTGTTCCAAAGACCCTGGTCTCCCACGGCCAGGGGGACCGAGGCCCCAGAGACCCCACGTGGGTGGTACAGAGAGCAGCCGGCATGCTCCCACCTGCCTAGGGAAACCATTGACCCTGCCTGGAGCTGGGAGCTGGGACAGGGTGCAGGGAGGGCTGGGGCTCCCACCACTCCTGAACGGTGGCAGTTCTGTGCTGGGAACCCCTCCTGGTGCCCAGGGAGGCAGGGGGCAGGTCCCTCCAGCCCCATCCATTCCTTGGGCCTATTGAGAGCTCTGTGCGTTAATGAGAGGTCAAATGGCTTTGGGAGGATCGCAGGGCTCGGACGAGGGGGAGCAGGGAAGCAGAGATGACCCCCAAGGGGGATCCAGGCCACCTGCTCCATGGCACCTCTCCCAGCCCAGAGCCTGGTCTACGGCAGCACAGACGGGACAGGACAGTGGAGGGTCACGACCAACCTGGCCTGGAGAGGGAGGCTCACGGCTTGAGTCCTAATTCCCAGAAAGGGAGGGGGCTGCCCAGCTCCAGCCTCTGGCCCTAGAGGCGTCTTGCCAAAGCCCTGAAGCGGAGTGCTGACTCTCCCAGGTGGTGTAATGACAAAGGCCTGAGCCAGCAGCTGGAAGACCCAAGCCCTGGTTTTTACCAGATACCACCTTGGGCGAGTTACCAGGAACTGGGTCACCTTGTGTGAAAGGGGGCTCACCATGCTTGTCCCTCAGGGTTTCAAAGAGTAAATGAAACACTCAGCAGAGCCTGGCACGCAGGGGGCCACTCACATACCCTTCCACCTGCCCATCCCCCTGCCTGCCCTCCCTCCTCTCCCTTCCTTCCTTTCCTTTCCTTCCTGTGCTCTTTGGTGTAACAGCTACGATGCACCTCCCAATACGTCAAGCACTGGGTGGACCAAAATGAGAAAACCTGGTCACTCCTCCAGGAGTTCTCTGTCGGGGTTGGGGTCGGTCACATACACCGCAGGGCAAGAATTACAGCAGGGGCATCTAAGAACTGTGGGAGCACAGAAGGTGGGCACTTACCCCAGGGGTGTGTGTGTGTGTGTGTGTGTGTGTGTGTGTGTGTGTGTGTTTGTGTGTGTCTAGGAGGCTGCTTGGAGAAGGCAATGCCTACGCTGGGTATTAAATAATCAATCAGTCAGCAAAGAAGGGGAAAAGGACCTTTCGAGAAAACCAGCAGAAGCCAAGAGCCCAGTGTGAACAGCTACAGCATGAACGAGGGGAGACTAGAATGATAACTGAGGCACGGTGGGCCTTGTGGTCACTTCCCAGGCTTTCTCCTGAGGTCACCAGGGCACACAGAGGTGACCCTGTCAGTCCTGCAGTGGAAGGAGCCAGGATTGCAGCCTCTTGGCCCCCAGGGTTGAAGAGGGAGGAAGGTGAGGAAGCCTGGTTAGGAGTTAGGAGACTGGTCCTCACCTGGGCCCTCCTACCCCTATGTGGCCTGCCACTCTCTGGGTAGTCTCTCCTAAGTCACCTACAGGGCTGGTGACCTTGAATCTGGTGGGAACACGAAATTACAGAGAGCACAGACAAAGTCCCAAGGAGGCCCCTCCTGCAGGAAACCTGCCATTCTGGGGTGAGCATCAGACCTTGGAAGGAAACCAGGGGGGAAAGTAAATCTAGTCCAGTCATCTTGACCTGGAAACACTGAGGGACAGACCTCCTGGAGCCGGGAGGGCTGCGGAGGGGACCCAGCAGACACTGGGGGAGCAGCACTGAGGGCAGAAGAGGAAACTGTGCTGAGGGCCCAGAGATGTGGGAGCAGGCAGAGAAGGAACAAGAAGTGGCAGGAGGACCTGGTCTGCGGGTGACATGCTGCCCAGGGGCCCCGACGCCAAGATGCTGGAGAAGAAACGGCTCTCCCTGCAAGCACATGGAGCCGAAAAACCAGACTAGAGGCGGGACCCATGTGCTCAACCATCAAAAGACGGAAAGAGCCCAGCTTTCCTTCTTGCTACCAGGAGACCCCTGCCCAGCCACAGAGGGGAGAACATCTCTGAGGAGAAACTCCAGGAGAATGGGAGGCCAGCAAAGGACAAGGGCCACTGTGTGGACAAGAAACTCAAGTTGTGTGTGAAGGCATCTGCCCCGGGTCGGGGTGGGGCTGGAGTCCCTGGCTGGGGCCCCACCAGAGCCACCTTTTTCTAATGTGCACAGGGGGTAGTTCCCTGGCGGTCCAGAGGTTAGGACTCCGCGCTTCCACTGCAGGGGACACGGGTTCGATCCCTGATTGGGGAACTAGGATCCTGCAAGCAGCACGGTACAGCCAAAAATAAATAAATAAATAAACTTAAACAAAATAATAATGTGCACAGCGGGCCAGCCATGCTGGTGGCGTCTCTGAGCAGAAGCCCTAGCCCTGCACTTCTCTCAAGAGTCCCCATCTCCAAGGGGGAAACACAGAAAGGCAAGAGCCCGTGTGCCTCGACATATTCTCATCCCTAACATGGGATAAGGTTCAGGTCAATGCCCTGAGTTCTAGGGTGGAAAAGTCACGTTTAAATCCGTAAGCCTGAGAGCGAAGCAGAGAGACCCAAACTTCAGCCGGACCCTGTGCGCTCCCTCTGCCTGCTGTTCCTGGATGGAAAGGAGTTCGGGGGACCTCTTCCAGGTGGGAAGGGTTCATTCCAAGCCTGGAAAGTGTCCACAGGGCCCTCGTCCCCAAGCTCCAGTGCCTGGTGCCTCCAGCCGAGCCCTCTCGTGTCTTCGTGGACAGTGGACCCAGCCTTCCCCTTTGGAGCTCCGACCATCTCTGCAGAGACAGGGCCAGGATCTGATCTGCTCAGAGAGTAGTGACCAAAGCCCCACATTCCAATCTATCCTTGGCTTGGTATTCAAGGCCTTGGTCTGTATCTTCAGCCTACTCAATGGACCAGGATCCTATGTTCCAGGCCGGCCGACCTCTCCATGGCCCCAGGCCACCACAGGGCCTTCTGCCCAATCCATCCAAGCTTCCCCATCAAGGGGAAGCTTATCTTGTTCCCCTTGATCAGAATGTCCTACCTCTTCCCTCTCCCCAACTCCAGCTCATCCTTCATGACCCAGCTGGAGTTTCACCTCTTCCTCCAGAAAGCCTTCCCTTGACCCTCGAGCCAATAGTCTCTCCTCGGAGTGGCCACTTACTGAGAACTCAGCATCCAGGGTTCCCTGCTGTAAACCGTAACTAGGGAGTGAAGTGCGGGTCCTCAGTCAGACTGCAGCCCCAGTCTGTCTCTGCACCCCCAGTAGGCACTTAGCAAATGTCTGTTGCTGAGGATTGAGTTCTGGGGCCTGGAGCCCCAGGTCAGGAGGAGAGAGAATGAGAAGGTGAGAATTAGGGTTGGCGCCCAGCACCAAGAAGGCAAGAATGTGGACTCGTTTGATACACACTTGTGACACACAGGTCACAGGCTCAGGTCACCAGGCTAAGGACTTGTGAGGGCCTGAGATGGCCAGTTAGGCTGGGTCCAGTTGGTTTTATTTTAGGTCTGAAGGCTCCAATTCCCCAGGAAATTCAATTTAGAACCAAGAGCAGGAATGTGACACCACAGTGCTGGACAGAAATCTGTGGGTTAGGGAGCCAGGCTCCTGGGGCATTCGGGGCTGGATGGGAAGAGGCCACTGGGGGAGCCAAGGGTGTGCGGGCTTGGCCACCTTCCCCAACCAGAGCTGCCCTGGGTCCCCTTGCACCCCTGTCTGCATCTTAGGTGGCTGAGGGAGGGGCTGACTTACTCCCTGGCTATCTTGCCAGCAGGGCCTCGGCCTTGCTGTTCTGTCAACGCTCAGCAGGGAGCGTGGGGGATTCTGGTCTCCGATTTAGGCGTCTGTGGGGTTTTGGCTGGATCTCCTGCGGTTTGGGCTTCCTGGGCAGCAGGCTCATTTTCCCAAGGCAGCAGAGCCAGGCCTTCTCGTGTTATGAAAGCCACATTGTCTGGCCCAGCCCAGGCTGGGGAGGGGGCTCGCTGGGGCACTGGAGGGCCTCAAGTTACAGCCCAGGGCTTAACCCTCCCAGTGGCCCACTCTGGCCCTTGCCCCTGCCCCGAGCACATTCAGCCCCTCCTTTCCCTACTGGGGCTCGAAATGGGTCACACAGGGGCGAGGATCTTGGAAGGAAGGAGTGGAGGCGAGAGCACAGAAAATGGATAAGCAGGGGAAGAATGGGAGAGTTGGAGAGAAGCAGGAGGCTGAGAAAGAGAGGAGGGGCGAGGGACAGAGAAAGAGCCTTCCCAGGCCTCTGCCCCTAGCCCTCTCTCCAGGCTGCAGGAGCCCAGTTCTTGGCGAAGTTTATTCCCCAGAAGTCCCTACTCCAGGGTCCCCACAGAGGGGGGAATCTGAGGGCTGGTGGGATGCACAGCAGACACACTAGTCTCACGTACATGCCGGCCCCTGACCAAACGTCTCCCACTTGTCCTCACTCTAGGAGACCCCCAGCCCCACCCCGCACCTCCACAGCCCTCGGTCTCCAAAGGGCCAGCATCTACACCAGGTAGACCTGGGCCTCTCCAAATGGGCAGACCAGCTCCCATGGGCGGATATGGAGACTGAGGCCAGAGAGGGGAAGGAACTTGTCCAAGGCCATGCAGGGAGTTAGTGTCAGAGGTCCAGGACCAGACCTCCGTTATTCAGAGACTCAAAGAGGGGAGAAAGGGCGAATGGGGCTGGGTGAGAGGAAGGCAGAAGATAAGACTAACCTAGAGCTGCGAGTAAAGGCATGAAATCTGGGCCTGTACTCCTGCATGCAACCCCTCCAGCCCCCCGCAACAAATCCCAGATGTTCCTGACTTCTCCCTGTCCCTGTGGTCCATTGTGAGCCTCAGCTCACATGTGTATGGTGAGGGGATTGACTGAGAGCCACAGCCCCAGGACTCCCCTCTGCCCCCTCCTTGGACCCCCTCAGGAAGTCACAAACCCTCCCGGGTTGGGAGGCTCCTGCAGGAATCCCAGGGAGGTTACAGACCCTGTGAGTTGAGGGAAGGGGTGTTTCACTTGGGTGGTGAGCACTTGATTGGGGAGAGTGAATGAGAGAGGGAGAGAGAGAGAAAGAGGCGGAGAAGGAGATAAAACGTGTGTGTGTGTGTGTGTGTGTGTGTGTGTGTGTGTGTGTGTGTGTGTCTCGTCCCTGCAGGGTAGGGGTGGTGGGGACTGGCCGGGCCCCGGTGGGGAGGAAGACGAGCGAGACGAAATGGCAAGGAGGGGAGGGGCCAGGTCCTGTCGGACAAAAGTTTTCTGGATGCACTAGGCTCTGGCTGGGTTGGGGGAAGGGAAGGAGAGAAAGACTCAGACACCCCCACCCCGCCTGAGGCCCCCATAAATATTTACACACTGGGCAGAAAAGGCTGGGACACAAATCCCAGACGGACAGACAGACACTGCGGTGTGTGTGTGTCTGGTGTTGGGAGTGGGGAGTGTTGGAGCCAACTTGGCGCGGCCACCGCCTCCGTTCGGGCCCTACCCCCATCGCCTCAGCCCTCCACTCTCCTTGGACCCGGTCCCCGATACCCAGATTCCTCGCCTCCACCTCCACTCAAGCTTCCCCGAACCCTCTCCCCGCTTCTCAGGGAGGAGGGGGGAGAATGACCACCGCCCCCAACCCCCTACCCGGCTCTCGTCCAGTCTAGCTCTCCATCCCCGGTCCTACCTGGGCCGGGGGCTGCGCTGGGGGCTCCATGGGGCGCGTCGCAGTGAGGGGGGCGCTGGCCACTCACCTGGGACATCGGCCCGGGACCTGCGGGAAACAGGGCTCAGCGGGCGGAGCGGAAGGTCCCCGCGCGCGCGAAAGTGGAAAAGGGGGCCGGGCAGAGGGCGATCCAGCGGCAGCCGTGCGCCCATCCCTTCCCAGGCCGGCCCCCGACCGACTTACTCGTGCGAGCTGCGCGCCGCTCTCTCGCGCCGCGGGGATCACTGCGCTGGGCCTGCCATGCACGACGGCCGCGAGCGCCCCAGCCCAGGGGCAACTCGGCTCCACTGCGGTCGCTCCGCGCCCCTCCCTCTCACTCGCTCCTTTCTCCCATTTCGGCGCCAGCGCGCGCCGCTGGCCCGCTTCCTTCTGCCTCCTTTCCCTGTAGCCCCCTCGCTCCTCCCCTGCTTGCCTCTCCTCTTCCCTCCCCTCCTCCCCGGCCCACCCTCTCCCCGTCCCCTCCTCGCCTTCCCAGGCGCCCCCCCCCCCCCCACGTCCCTTCCCCCGCGCCGGGCTCGGCGCTGCCTGGGCGGGACACGTCTGTCCGCGGGGCGCTGCGGCTGGAGCCCCCACAGGAAGCCGGCTCCGCGCGTTTCCTCCGCGCTCTCGGAGCTGGGCCCAGTCTCCCCAGATCCCCGCCCCCCTCCCAGGCTCAGCGCCCCGGGGGGCGTGCAAAAGGGGCCGCGCGCGTTCCCCTTCGCCTGTCCTAAACTCTGCGAAAGTTTTTGAAAAAGCAAGAGAACGAGAGAGAGAGAGAAACCATGGTGACCACGACCACCTCGAGCCAATTGCCTGAATATCTGTGGCCCCCAAATCTCGTTGTCCCAAAGGTGGGAGTGATCAAGTTTCTCAGGCACCCTTTGCCCACCCCCTTGGTCTCTGCTCCGGGGTCCTAAGCCTGGGCACAGACCAGAAGTTGTCCCTCCGGGAAATCCGGTTAGTGACCACCTAGCATCCCGTGTCCTAGAGCAGCCCTAATTCCCCCACCTCCAGCAGCCGTGCGTGGGAATTTGGTCAGAAACCCAACTTTGGAGGCAAAGAGAGTTTCTCGAGTTCAGCCTTTCTTTTGGCTCCAGACTGGAATCCGAGGCCTTCCAAATTACGGGCGCTCTGGAAAGGGGAGACAGGGAGCCCCTCCCGGCGGGGGCAGCCCGGCGACACATCTGGAATTGTGAGCTGGGTCCCTCCTCAGGGCCGGGGTTAGGAAGGAGCCGTGGCCAGAGAGTCGGGGTGAGGGGAGTTCAGGGACCCTCAGCGTCGCCCAGGGAGCAGGTCCCCGAGGATGGGGGAGGGCATGGAGCCTGCGGCCCGCTGGGTGGGGGTGGGCGAGCCCGTGGGAATGATCAGGTGGGGCCGCCCGCTGTGGTGACAGCTAGACCAAGGACTCCTCGGAGCCGAGTATGGGCTCCCCACCACGAGGGGCCGTGAGCAATTAGGGAGGCGACGGTGGCGCCAGGCCTGTTCTCCCGGTCCCGCCTTCCAGCCCGGGCTTGAAGCTGGGGCTGGGACGCGGGGGCCGAGCTAGGGACTCAGGGCCTCTCCTTGGTGTCCCCCAGTTCCCGCAGTCGCTACTTACGACGCTCGAAGGTCCTCGCGGCGCCGTCGAGGCCAGGACCGCTGTGGTCCCCAGGGCTTTCGCCACCCGAGGCCGCGTCCCCGCGATGAGGCCAGGTGGCTTCGGCCGGAAGTGGGGGGCCCCCGGGCTGGGAGGAGGGGTCCGGCTCCCGCGGCCGCGCAGCCTGGTGCAGGGCCCGGCCTGGAACTCCGGGAGCCAGCCCGGATCAGTCTGTTGTATGGAAATTCTGGGGAGCGGGGCGGACTCCCCCTTCCCGGCAAGGGCTGAGTCACTGGGACGTGCCCGCGGGGCTTGGCGACTGCAGCATTCTGACCAGCTTACCTGGGTCCGCGAGCTTGGCCTCATCCGCCGCCAAGACTGGAAGTGGAAGGGCGTAAGGGGGCGGGGTGGTGGACATGGTCCCCAGGGCAGTCCCCACCGTCGCTCTCCATCCTCTCCTGAATGTGGGGCCCCCTCCCTAACCACAGACCCTAGCCCTACACCACTAACCCGCCCCGCCTCCCCCCTGCTTCTCAGTCTCTATCCAGGGCCCCTAAACTCTGGATCGGCCCAGTCTCCCAGCCTTACTGTCCGAAATCAGCTGCTTGGGATCCAAAGTCCTCTCAATCTAGCCCAGCACTAATTAATATGTCTGGTTTGTTGGAAATGTAAAATATTTACATTTAATCCCACATACCGGTTATACAGGTGTGCTCAGTTTGTGAAAATCCAGCAAGCTGAACATTTAAGGTACATACCCTTTTTTATATGGCTATCATACTTGAATAAAATGTTTTTAAAAATCAACACTCATTAAAATCAACATTCTAGGGCAAAACACAGTATGGTGTGATGACCAGGCAAGGGACTCCAGTTCCAGATCCCAACTCCACCGTCCACGTGTTTCCTTGGAGAAGTCCCTTTACCTCTCTGAGCCTCAAAAGGGATGAACATTGGGGCTCTCCGTGTGGAACCTAATAGTTTCATTGTTATCCAGGACCAGGACTAGGGTGAGGTAAGTGGGACGTTCCTCTGGGGTGCAAAATTTAGGAAGGTGCCAAGATGAAAAAATGTTTTAATTCAATATTTTTAAAAAGCCAAATCAGCAAATTACAGCCCTGCCAGCTAGCTGCCTATTTTTATTTATTTATTTATTGGCTGTGCCTCACAGCTTGTGAAATCGTTTTTGTTTTATTTTATTTTATTTATTTATTTATTTATTTTTGGCTGCATTGGGTCTTCGTTGCTGTGCGCGGGCTTTCTCTAGTTGCGGTGAGCGGGGGCTACTCTTTGTTGCGGTGAGCGGGGGCTACTCTTTGTTGCGGTGCGCAAGCTTCTCATTGCGGTGGCTTCTCTTGTTGCGGAGCATGGGCTCTAGGTGAGTGGGCTTTAGTAGTTGTGGCTCGCGGGCTCTAGAGCGCAGGCTCAGTAGTTGTGGCGCACGGGCTTAGTTGCTCCGCGGCGTGTGGGATCTTCCTGGACCAGGGCTCGAACCCGTGTCCCCTGCATTGGCAGGCGGATTCTTAACCACTGTGCCACCAGGGAAGTCCCAGCTTGCGAAATCTTAGTTCCCTGACCAAGGATGGAACCAGGGATTGAACCCAGATCCTCAGCAATGAAAGCGCCGAGTCCTAACCACTGGACCACCAGGGAATTCCCCAGCTGTCTATTTTTATAAATAAAGTTTTATTGGAAACAGGGACAGGATTAGGGTGAAGCCAGTGAGATGGGATCATGCAAGTTCAGGGTTAGATCCCGTCTTTATTTAAAATATTGGCATTTTGTTCATTATAGATTTTTTTGCATTAATTTTGATTTTTAGATATATTGCAGGAAAATATAGTTTACCGAGTAATTACCAAGTAATTGTAATTACCGAGTTTTTTGATGCTCCCTTAAGTTTTGCACCTGAGCCTCACTCACTCTAGGCCTTACACACCTCGCCGTTGTCCCTGGCCTATTACTGTCTTCTGAAGGACCTGGCTAGGACCGCAGAGTAAATGAGCGGGAGGCTGAAGATGCTTCCACTCCCCTCACCACCCCCCTCAATAACAGGTAGGCTCTGCATTCAAGCCCAGGCCTAGCTTTCCTGGGGCCCACTGATCAGTTCAGAGTCAAATGCAAAGTCCTTACAATGGCCTTCAGGCTCCAAGAGCTGGGCTCGACCTGCCTTCGCCTTCATCTCTCCTCACTCATTTCCTTCCAGCTTGCTGCTCCCTGAGTTTGTTTTTTCAACTTGCCCCATGTGCTTGCCTCAGGGCCTTTGCACTTGCTCTTCCCTTTGCCCAGAATGTGCTTCCCCTAGATATTCACTTGGCCCCCTTCCTTGTTTCCTCTACTTATGTCACCTTCTCAGAGAGGGCATCCCAGACCGCTCACTCTCTGTCCCTTCCCACCACTTTATTATTCTTCATAAACCTTTCACCTCTTGTTGATTAGTAGAATGAAAGCTCCAGGAGAGAGGGGACTTTGCTTTGTCTGCTAGGGTATTCCCTAGAATTGGGTCTGACCCAGAGAGCTCAATAAATATTTCGTTTCACAGATGGAAAACAAGGGGCCAGAGAGGGGAAGGGGCATTAGCAAGTCACGCAGTGAGTTGGTGGCAAGAGCTTACTAAATCCCATGTTTCCAGACTCCCAACTCAGTGCTGTTTCCTGCCTCCTGGGGCTTATCCTCACCCCCTACCCCCACAGCCCTCCAGATAGCGAAGGGCGACCCTGCACAGCTCTCCTGTACGCTCCCTTCCACACAATGTGATTACAGAGCCTGGCCAGGCTCCAGACCCCGGCGTCCACCCGTCTCCAGTGTCCAGCAGGCAGGCACAGCTCTTCCTGGCTTCCTGTCTGTGGCACAGGGCTGGTCAGTGGCTGGGCTGGGTTCCGCAGCTGGACCACAGCTTTGGTCTCCATACCCTGGAGAATGGGGGGCAGGCCATTGTGGCACGACCTCCCTGCAGAGGGCTGTGTTGAAGGGGGTGTGTTTGTGTGTAGTGGGGGGAGGGGGATGCTGGATAGGAACTGAACAACTAGATAGGAACACCCTCCCTAATGAGCAGAGTGGAGAATGGGGCTCTAATCCCCCCTTCCTCAAGGACATGGCATGCGACCGTGGGAGGGCAGCTCTGGGCCCCAGGCCTGATTCTCTTCCTTTCTTCTATTCTTGGTGATCAGGAGACGGTGGTGTGTCACATTCAGTACACATGAGTTGGGTATGTTCTATATGCCAGCCCCTTGCTGGATAGTTCTAGATTTGTTGCTTCCTTTCTTTTCTTTTTTTAAAATTTACATTTTTTAACATCTTTATTGGCGTATAATTGCTTTACAATGTTGTGTTAGTTTCTGCTGTATAACAAAGTGAATCATCTATACGTATACATATATCCCCATATCCCCTCCCTCTTGCGTCTCCCTCCCATGTTGTTTCCTTTAATACCCACACAGTCCGGAAAGCTGTTATCCTCATTGTACAGGTGAGGAAGCTGAGGCACAGTGAGGTGAAGTGACTTGCCCATGGCCACACAACTAGTATGGGTTGCAGCCGGGACTTGTACCACATTTCTTTTTTTATTTTTTTGGCCGTGCTGTGTGGCATGCAGGATCCTAGTTCCCTGACCAGCGATTGAACCCATGCCCCCGGCAGTGGCAGCGCGGAGTCTCAACCACTGGACCGCCACATTTCTGAAGCCCACTGCAGTGCTCATTCCAATCCCTGACATGGCCTTTAGCACAGAGAGAGAACTGTGATATTCTTCGGGATGTGTCCCCCACCTCCAAGCTGGCTGCTGGAGATGGAAGCATGGTCCTGGCCCCCCTCCTCTGTCTCATCGGTAATTGGCCGCATAGAAAGAGTGGGGCTTGGTTTGGTATCGTGGAGACCCAGTTTGCATCCTGGCTCACTCACTTCTACCTAGGTCTGTGATTTGGGGCAAGTCATTTGAACTCTCTGAGCTTCCAGTTCTGTTGTGTAAACCCAGGAGGATGGTTCCCACTTCACAATTGGGAAGAAATTAAGTGAGCACCTGGTACAACACCAGAGGCTTCAGTAAATGGTAGCTCCCTTGTCCGGGTCTGCCCTCCCTGACGCTTACCCGGCAGCAAGCAAGGGGAGCCTCACAGGGCATGTGTCCAGCACCTTACCTGGTGCTCACTATGCGACAGGCACAGTTCACAGCACTTTACATGAATTAACCAGTTTAATAGTCACAACATTAAATATCAAGTACCAATATTTCCCCCATTTCACAGGTGAGGAAACAGAAGCACAGAGAGGTTCAGCAACTTGCTTAAAGCCTCACAGCCTTCCCTTCAGCACCATCTTCCCTGGGGGGAGGGAGGGGTCTCAGGGCTGATCCTCTACTGGATAGATCCTCTTCATCCCCCAGGAAAGTTAATGAATTCTGAGCTGCTGTTAAACAAGTATAAATGCCCTTATGCACTGGCCTCCAAACTTTTTTTTTTTAAAGTAATTCAACTTTATAACAATTATAAGTAAACCTCTTAAAATTTTCTGGACAGTGCCAGTCTTAAAAGAAAAAAAAGACATTTTTTAGAGCAGATTTAGGTTCACAGCAAAATTGAGTGGAAAGTATAGGGAGTTCCCGTGCACCCCCTGCCCCACACATACCCAGCCTCCCCCATCATCCACATGCCCCCCAGAGTGCTACATTTGTTACAACTGATGGGCCTGCACTGTCCCATCATTGTCACTCAAAGTCCACAGCTAACATTCAGGCTCATTCTCGGCATTGTACATTCTGTGGGTTTTGACAAACATATAACGACGTATATCTACCACTATAGTATCGTACAGAGTATTTTCACTGCCCTAAAAATCCTCTGTGCCCCACCTATTCATCCTTCCCTCCCCCTAACCTCTGACAACCACTGATTTTTTTTTTTTTTTTTTTGCCTGCGTTGGGTCTTCGTTGCTGTGCGTGGGCTTTCTCGGGCTTTTTTCCAGAATGTTGTGTAGTTGGAATCATACATTATGTAGCCTTTTCAGATTGGCTTCTTTCACTTAATAATATATATTTAATGTTCCTCCGGGTCTTTTCATGGCTTGATAGTCCATTTCTTTTTATCACTGAATAGTATTCCATTATCTGCATGGACCACAGTTTCTTTATCCATTTTTTTAATTGAAGGGTATCTTGGTTGCTTCCAAGTTTTGACAATTATGAATAAAGCTGCTATAAACATTTGTATGCAGGTTTTTGTTGGACGTAAGTTTTCAGCTCATTTGGGTAAATACCTAGGAGCATGATTGCTGGATTATATGGTAAGAGTATGTTTAATTTTCTGAGAAAGTTCCAAACTGTCTTCCAAAGAGGCCGTACCAGTTTGAATTCCCACCAGCAGTGAATGAGAGTTCCTGTTGCTCCATATCCTTACCAGCATTGACGTTGTCAGTGTTTTGGATTCTCGTCATTCTGATAGGTGTGTAGTAGTATCTCATTGTTGCTTTAAACTGCATTTCCCTAATGATATATGAAGTTGAGCATCTTTTCATATGCTTGTTTGTATCTGTATATCATCTTCAGTGACGTGTCTGTTCAGGTCTTTTGCCCTTTTTTTTTTTTTTGCGGTATGCGGGCCTCTCACTGTTGTGGCCTCTCCCGTTGCAGAGCACAGGCTCCGGATGCGCAGGCTCAGCGGCCATGGCTCACGGGCCCAACTGCTCCACGGCATGTGGGATCTTCCCGGACCGGGGCACGAACCCGTGTCCCCTGCATCAGCAGGCGGACTCTCAACCACTGCGCCACCAGGAAAGCCCCTTTTGCCCATTTTTAAATTGGGTGGTTCATTTTCTTATTGTTGAATTCTAAGAGTTCTCTGTATATTTTGGGTAACAGTCCTTTATCAGATACATCTTTTGTGGGACTTCCCTGGTGGCTCAGTGGTTAAGAATCAGCCTGCCAATGCAGGGGACATGGGTTCGATCCCTGGTCCGGGAAGATTCCCACATGCCGTGGAGCAACTAAACATTTGTGCCATGACTACTGAGCCCGCGTGCTGTAGCTACTGAAACCTGTATGCCTAAAGCCCGTGCTCTGCAACAAGAGAAGCCAATCACAATGAGAAGCTCACACATTGCAATGAAGATCCAACGCAGCCCCCAAAAAATAATAAATTAATTTTTAAAAAATAAAAAACTTAAATTTAAAAATGATATGTCTTTTGCAAATATTTTCTCCCAGTTTGTGGCTTGTTTATTCATTCTCTTCAAAGTGCTTTTTGCAGAGCAAAAGTTTAAAATTTTAAGTCCAGCTTATCAATTATTTCTTTCATGGGCCCTGCCTTTTGTATTATATCTAAAAAGTCATTGACAACTGCCAGGTCATCTAGTTTTCTCTTACACCATTTTCTAGGAGTTTTATAGTTTT
Source organism: Phocoena phocoena (assembly GCF_963924675.1). NCBI lineage: Eukaryota > Metazoa > Chordata > Mammalia > Artiodactyla > Phocoenidae > Phocoena > Phocoena phocoena. Next base: position 71,687,605 of record NC_089228.1, on the reverse strand, counting down.
GTGTTTACATTTAGGTCTGTGATCCACTTTCAGTTAATTTTTGTGAGGACTGTAAGGTCTGTGTCTAGATTATTTTTATTTTTTTGTATGTGGATGTCCAATTGTTCCAGCACCATTTGTTGAAAAAAGTGTCTTTGCTCCATTGGGTTGCCTTTGCTCCTCAAAGATCAATTGACTCTATTTATGTGAGTATTTCTGGGCTCTCTATTCGGTTCTAATGATCTATTTTTCTATTCTTTGCCAATACCACACTTTCTTGATTACTGTAGCTTTATAGTGAGTCTTAATGTTGGGTCGTGTCAGTTATTCAACTTTGTTTTTCTTCAATAATGTGTTGGGTACTCTGGGTCTTTCACCCCTCCATATACAAACCATTTTTTAACGGCTTTATGAAGATATAATTCACATACCATACAATTTACCCATTTAAAGTGTACGATTTAGTAGGTTTTGGTATATTACATTACTAATTGTTTTAAATTATGGTAAAACATTTATAACATACATTTTTCCATTTTAATAATTTTAAGTGTACAAGTCAGTGGCAGTAATTACATTCAAAATGTTGTGCAACCATCACCACTATCTATTTCCAAATCTTTTCCATCACTCTAAATAGAAAATTGCAACCGCTAAGCAGTAACTCCCTAGTTTCTTAGCTTGGCCATGACAAAATGCCAAGAGCTAGATGGCTTAAAGCAGTAGCAATGCATCGTCTCACGGTTCTGGAGGATAGGAGTCTGAGGTCAAGGTGTCAGCAGAGTCATGCTCTCGCTGACGGCTTTAGGGGAGAATTCTTCCTTGCTTCCTCTAGCTTCTGGTGTTTGCTGGCAATCCCTGGAGTTCCTTGGCTTGTAGATTCATCACTCCAGTCACATGGCCATCCTCTCCCTGTGTCTTCACATCACCTTCCCTCTGTGTATGTCTGTCTCTGTGTCCAAAGGACACCAGTCATACTGGATCAGGGCCAGTTCTAAAATGACCTCATCTTAACCTTGTTAAATTTGCACAGACTCTATTTCCAAATAACATCACATTCTGAAGTACTGGGGGTTAAGACTTCAATGTATCTTTCGTGGGGGGCATAATGCAACCCATAATACTCCCCATTCCTCCCTTCCCCCAGCCCCTGGCACTCTGTAATCTACTTTCTGTCTCCATGAACTTGCTTATCCTAGATAAATGGAATACAATACTTGTCCTCTTGTGTCTGGTTTATTTCACTTAGCATAATATTTTCAAGGTTCATCTATGTTGTAGCATGTATCAGAACTTCATTCCTTTTTATGGGTGAATGAATAGTCCATTGTATGGATATGCCACATTTTTATTTTACCCATTCATGTGTTGATGGACACTTGGGTTGTTTCTATCTTTGGGCTACTCTGAATAATGCTACAATGGACATTAGTGTTCAAGCCCTGCTTCCTCTTAAGTATTTTTTTTTTTTTTTGCGGTACGCAGGCGTCTCACTGTTGTGGCCTCTCCCGTTGCGGAGCACAGGTTCCAGACGTGCAGGCTCCGCGGCCATGGCACGGCATGTGGGATCTTCCTGGACCGGGGCACGAACCCCTGTCTCCTGCATTGGCAGGTGGACTCTCAACCACTACGCCACCAGGGAAGCCCCTCTCTTAAGTATTTTGACAGTGCACCTATATCAAGTTTTTAAAATTGCCGATGCAGGGGACATGGGCTCGTGCCCCGGTCTGGGAAGATCCCACATGCCGCGGAGCGGCTGGGCCCGTGAGCCATGGCCGCTGAGTCTGCGCGTCCGGAGCCTGTGCTCTGCAACGGGAGAGGCCACAACAGTGAGAGGCCCGCGTACCGCAAAACAAAACAAAACAAAACAAAATAAAATTGCCCATCAATCCCCATATGTGTCATTTACTTATAAATTATATACCTGTGCTATTACGTTATATACAGTGTACATAATAAATATGCTTAAAAGTGAAAGGGTGAGACAAAGAGTAAATAGGAATGAATCCAATATAAATGAAGTAAATATAAATAAGTGTTTCTTCGTGAATCCCGCTTTGGAGACAATGATGCACCACTCTTCCTGAAAGAATATATGTGATTGACAGACGGCCTTGCCTTAACCTCCTGGTTGTAACTTTCTCAGGATCTCATATTTCTTTGACAATCTGATGAAAATTATGGGCACTCTCCAAAAAAACTTCCCTCCAATAAACATAGCATTTCCAATACAAGTTTGGGAGCTCCATAGAAGCCCAGAAAGCCTCAGTGACATTTGAAGGTGGGGAGAAAGAATTTTATTCACGTCCGCAGCCCTGTCTCTGAGTCTATGGGTTTTTTAGGATAACCTGACATTGCTGAAGAGAACAAACAAAGCAAAATATATGGAGATTGGAGTTGCATCCAATAATCAGAAAGTGCTTCTGAATAGCCAAGAGAATAAAACAGAACTGCAGGTGATGAAGGTGGTGGTAGGAGTAGAAGGGGGGTTGTTGGGGGGGGGGGCTGTGTATCCTGGCCCCTGAAGATGCCCATGGTCTCCCACTGGGGTGATAGACAGTCGGGCTTAAAGTCGCCAAGCTGATGGGTGGGATAATGTCAGATTCCCGATAAGGGGAAAATCACGGAGAGTTTGCATTTGGGTTTCCTTTCTGTTTTGGACCTTGCAGTAATAAGAAGCAAGCCGTTTTCACATTCTCATTACCATCTCACTTATTGCCATTCGTATCAATTAGTGTCCAAACAGGAAAACAGAAACCATTCTAGGTGCTTTTAGCAGAAGGGGGTTTAACACTGGGAATTGGTCACAAATGTCTTAGAAGGGAGGAGGTGATGCTCAGAGGCTAGGAAGCTGCTACCATCCCCGGGCTGGAACCCACAAACCCACACTTGGGGTTGAGTAGCTGGAAGTGTTGCCACTGGAACAGCTGCCACTGAGCAGCAAGCAGGGACCCTTCTTGCCCACTGATGCTAAGGAAGTGCCCACCCCAGGTGTCCACGCTGCTGCTGCCAATTCAGAAGTAACCTGCCCAAGCAGAAAACTCTGCTTCTCCCTCCCTCGTGCCTTCCCATCTCTCACCGGTTCCTCCCATTCGCAGAACCTAACTGGAGTTTGGGAAATGTAGTTTGCTAGCTTCCAGCACCTGCAGAACACAGAAGGGAGGACATGAAGCTGGGAGCCAACAGAACACCAGCAAGTCACAGCAGCCATCGCAGACTCCACCAGAAACAGACCCATGTGGACCACTGAATTTTCTGTCTCCCCTCCCCTGGGGTGCCCTCCTTAAAGACAGGGTGCTGTTTGTCCACCACACTTTCTCCAGCACCTTGAATGGGGTACCTGAGTCAGTGCTCCATAAAGCTGTTTTCCCTGACCATTTTATCCTCCCACGGAGACAGAGTGAGTGTTCTCCGTTTTCAGTGTATGAAGGAACCAAGGTCCAGAAAGTCATGACTTGCCCAAAGGGACCCAGCTGCCATGACATGCCTGTCTGACAAGTCTCGGGAAGGTTTTGGGCGAGGACAGGGCTGACTTAGCAGCTGTTGGCGCCCCACTGCCCGCCACGCCTTCCGGTCTGGCTGCCCAGAGCAAGCTGCGATGTGGATGTCTCTTTCAGGTCTACAAGTGTTCTCAGAGCTGGAGCCAAGAAGGGCTGACTCAGCTGTGACCTCCTCAGGGCTGGGAACTTCCTCCTGCCTCAGGAAATAGGGCATCCTGGCACGTCTCTGCCAAAAGGGCCACGCTGGAAGTCAGGTAGGCTAGTCAATGGAGACAGGGGCTGGAAGAGGCAGGAGCAGGACCCTGCGTTGGACCCTCCCTCCTCTGTTCCCCAGGGTGGAGCTCTCCGTCGCAGAGTCTCTGCTATAGTTAGAGTGACAAGATTTCCCAAACCAAAAATTGGTACATGTGGTTCGACACATGTGACTGTCTTTATGAGGAAAATGGGAGAGAGTGTTAGAAATAGGGTCTGTCTCAGGGTTTCTCCATCTTGGCACTCTTGACACTTGGGGGCCAGAGGATTCTTTGTTTTGGGGCTGTCCTGGGCACTGTAGGATGTTTAGCAGCATCCCTGACTTCTACCCACTAGATGCCGGTAGCATTCCTCAAGTTGTGACAACTGAAAATGTCTCCAGACATTGCCAAGTGTCCCCAGGGCAGGGTAGAGGGAAGCACTCCAGTTGAAAAGCGATGGTCAGAATTCCCTGGCAGTCCAGTGGTTAGGACTCCATGCTCTCACTGCCAAGGGCCCGGGTTCCATCCCTGACCAGATAATAGGATTCTGTGCGGTACAGCCAAGAAAAAAAAAAAGCAATGGTCTATCCCCAAAACTCAGGTTGTATCTCTATACTGGACATGGCCAGTGGCCAGGAGATGGTGCCCAGTCTGGCAGAAATATAGTCCTGCCCCTTGAGGAGGGAGGCACAATACTGGCCCTAGTCTGAGGGAAGAGACAGATCCTGACTCTGGGGAACTTCTGGACTAATGGGGGAGATTAGACAGCCCCTAGAGAAACAGGAAAACATGGTGGTTAAGAGCATCGAACTTTGGAGCCAGAATCCAATGTTCAAATCCTGGCTCCACCATTCATAGGATAAGTTACCTCTTTGAGCCTCAATTTCCTTATTTGTATGATGGGGATAATGATGGCACCTATGTTGTAGAGTTCTGTAAAATTATTTATTTATTTGTTTTTATGATCGACTTTATTTTTTAGAAAAGTTTTAGGTTTACAGAAAAATTGAGAAGCTAGTACAGAGTTCCCGTATATCTCATGCCGGTTTTCTCTGTTATTAACATTTGTTATAATTAATAACCCAACACTGATACTTTTTATTATTAACTAAAGCCCATAGTTTATTCAGATTTCCTTAGTTTTACCTAAGGTCTTTTTTCTGTTCCAGGATCCCATCCGGGACAGCTCATTATATTTTGTTGTCAAGGCTCCTTAGGCTCTTCTTGGTTGTGACGGTTTCTCAGACTTTTCTTTTTTTATAAATTTATTTATTTATGGCTGTGTTGGGTCTTTGTTGCCGCGCACGGGCTTTCTGTAGCTATGGCGAGTGGGGGCTACTCTTCATTGCCGTGCGCAGGCTTCTCATTGCGGTGGCTTCTCTTGTGGAGCACGGACTTTAGGTGCATGGGCTTCAGTAGTTGCGGCGCACGGGCTTAGTTGTTCCGCAGCATGTGGGATCTTCCCAGAACAGGTCTCGAACCATGTCCCCTGCATTGGCAGGCAGATTCTTAACCACTGTGCCACCAGGGAAGCCCTCAGACTTTTCTTGCTTGTGATGACCTTGACAGTTTTTAGGAGTACTAGTCAGGTATATTGCAGGATGCCCTTTTACTGGAATGTGTCTGACTTTTTCTCATGATTGGACTGGGATTATAGATTTGAGGAGGAGAAGGTCACAGGGGTAAAGCACCCTTCTCGTTGTGTTGTCTCAATACTACATCCTATCAACATGACTTATGACTGATCACCTGGCTGAGGTGGTGTTTGTCAGGTTTCTCTGCTGTGAAGTCCCTCCCTCTCTCCTGGCTGTGCTCTTGGGAAGGAAGTGGCTGTGCACAGTCCACGCTTAAGGAGTGGGGAACCTCATAAGGAATTTGTGAAGACTGAATCGGTGCAGAAATACATGCTCCTTAGAACGGTGCCTGGCATGTGGTAACCCTTCTGAACGAATTGCTGTTATGATGACGATAGGGAGACCCTCTGAAGAGGAGATTGGATGGTCCCCACACAGAAAACATACTCAGGGCAACTTGGAAGACGGTATGCTGGGTTAGGCAGAATAATGACCCCCTACCCTCCAAAGATGTCCCAGGAATTTATGAATACGTTGCCTTACATAGCAAAAGGGATTTTGCAGATGTGATTAAAGGTATGGACCTTGAGATGGGGAGTTTACTTTGGATCATCCAGGGGAGCCAATCTAATCACATAAATCCTTAAAAGCGGAGAAGCTTTCCTGGCTAAAAGTACAGAGAGAAGGGCTCCCCTGGTGGCACAGTGGTTGAGAATCCACCTGCCAATGCAGGGGACAAGGGTTCGAGTCCTGGTCCGGGAGGATCCCACATGGCGCGGAGCATCTAAGCCCGTGTGCCGCAACTGCTGAGCCAGCACTCTGGAGCCCATGAGCCACAACTACTGAGCCAGAGTGCTGCAACTATTGAGGCCCGCGTGCCAGGAGCCCGTGCTCCGCAACCAGGGGGGCCACCGCAATGAGAAACCCACACACCACGGCGGGGAGTAGCCCCCGCTTGCCACAAATGGAGAGGGCCCGTGCGCAGCCACGAAGACCCAACACAACCAAAAATAAATAAATAAATAAATAAATTTATTAAAAAATAAAAGTACAGAGAGAAGGTACACAAGGTCAGTGGCTTTCGACATGGACGGCAGAGGGTCAGAGAGATGGCAACATAAGCACTTGACCTACTGTTGCCAGTTTTGAAGGCGGAGGGAAAGGCCCCGGGCCCCAGGAAGGCACGCAGCCCTGCCAACGCCTGGAGTTTAGCCCCATGAGACCCGTGTTGGACCTCCTATCTACAGAACCACGAGGTGATACACCTACAGTATTTAAAGCCGCTGACGTTGGTCAAGACAGCGATAGGAAACTAATACGTGTACCGACAAGCACGGTGGTTGGAAGTGGAAATAGAGTCCTCAAGCAGAAATGACTGCTTACTAACTGCAAATGAATCAGCTTTCCGGCCCTCTTACCCTGCGAACTCAGTTCTTCCAGAACAATAACAGCAAGCACCAAAAAAGCATTGGTGCTGATGCTGCCATTTCTTGGGGGCCAGCTGCGCCCCAGGCACTCTGCTGGGGTTTTTAGAACACTGGGTCGTTTAATCTTCACATGGCACCATGCCGTCTCCAAATTTACAGAACAGACAGAGGGAAGGATCTTCTGCCCTTCTTCATTCCTGGGTCAGCTCCCTGCTAATAATTAACTCTTTTCAAGTTGGAAGTGGATTTTCAGTAAGTCAAAGTCCCTTTAAATCCAAGGGGTCAATTAGAGGAGATGTGTTTGCTATCTTACAGGCCTTGGTTCAGGGCTGCCTAAAAATTGGTCCTGGTAGATTTATCAGACATTGCCAGAGCATCTGGAATATCCTGCAAGCATTCATTCATTCATTCAATAAGCATCCATTAAGCACCAAGTATCCCCTGCCCTCTAGAAGCTCCAGCCCTATGAGGGAGAGTGGGCCTTGGACTGGCATAATTGTAACCTGGGCAGAGTAGGACTGTGGCCTTCAGGAAGCATGTCATAGGTGTTTAACTGGGGAGGAGGCACCAGGATGTGGGAATCCAGGAAGGCTGCAAGGAGGTGGCACGTTTAAGTTGGGTCTTCAAGAATAAGTAGGCTTCACTAAGCAGAGATGATGCCAGTGGCATTCCAGGTAGGACAAAAAGCACCAGCAAAGGCATAGAGGAAGAGAAGTGGAGGCTGTGGGTTAGATCTTTTACTCCTCACAGGGTGCCCACGGAGTAGGTACTATTATTATCCCCACTTTGCAGAAGAATAAACTGAGGTAGAGAGCAGTTACATGACTTGCCCCGGAACACACCGAGCTTACAAGTGGTGAGAGGGGTGTTTGCAGCCCGGCAGTCTGACTCCAGAGCTCCTGTTTTTGGTCTTTTCATCACGGGCCGCTGGGGAAATGCAAGCTTAGCAGGGTGAGCGTAGACGCTCATGGGCGAGAATGAGTGAGCTTCATTTATCCATTCCCTTTGTCGTTCAACAAACATGGATGGAGCACCCACTGGGTGCCAGCTCTGGGTTAGGGGAAACAAGGGGGCTCGAGGAGCTCCCATCTGGAGGAGAAGGCAGACAGGCAGATGCTGAATCCCCTCGCTGCACAGTGAGCACCCTGAGAGATGGGCAGAGGAGGGAGTGTGGAGGCCAAAGGCCGGCTCCTGGGAAACCTTTTCCAGGAGGATGGGAGATGGAGCAAAGTCAGCGAAGGAGACAGGGCAAAGTGGTCAGAGAGCTTGCAGGAGAGTCAAGGGGGCAAAATCAAGCCCACCCCTGACATTTGCAGGGCCTGGGAAATGCAAATGGTTCCTGGCTCCCAGCCTGCCCCTCCCCCTTTCTTTTCACACTTTCTGCTTGTCCTGCAGAGTGAGGGTCTTCTATTAATGGAATGCATGCACATTCCAACCATAAACCCCAGCTCTGTCCGTGCTCTCCACCTGCAAACAGCTGCCCGTAATTGCCCCTCAGGGCCTGGGCACACGCACCCGTCATGCTTCACCCTCAAGAGGACAAACCAAGGCAGGAAGCCCTTGCAGGCTCTGGAAGTGGGCCTTGAGCTGTTTGGGCAAAGATGCCCAAATATTGGGTACCTGGAGCGTGGCCTAGAAGACAAGTCACGTGCTCCGGGGGTTGGGGGGGGGCATGCTCTTTGGCCTCATGAACTCCTTATTCTGTCAAAGACTCTGGTTGTCTGGGTCTAAAGGTCATTTTGCAGACGATTATGGAAGCCCTAAGAAGAGGTTTCCTCCGATGTCACATTCTCCAGGGAGGTTGAGTGAACAGGATTAAGAAAAGGCCACTGCCCGAGAAGGTGGCCCTGGGCTTGGTGAGAGCGGAGTCTGTGTAGGGCGGGGTGTGCAGAGATGTGGGGTGAGTGTGAGGTGAGGGATGGGAGGCAGAGAGCACAGAGCTCTCTTTCAAGAAATTTGGCAGAGAAAGGAAATAAAGCCGGAGGAAGGGAGCGTGAGGGGGAGGGAGACGAGAGGGAACGTTTGTGTTCCTTGGTGTTTAGAAGGCAGTAGACGGGAATATGTTTTAGTCGGAGGGAAAAGAGTCTGTGGAAAGAGAGAGAGGCTGAGAAATCAGGAGAAAATATGTCCAGGAAGGATCTTTTTAACTCATCAGACAGGGGCTATGATGGCCTTAAAAAAAAAAAGGAAGGATTCCTCTTTCTCTCAGTGAAGACGGTGGGAGGAGATTGAGAGATTGAGGGAGCCCTAGCTGGGGGGGGGGGGGGTCTAGATTGTCCCTGAAATAATCCACATTTATCAAACACCCATTCACTATGTGTCGGGCACTGTTTTAGGGGTGCTAAGCATATAAGATCTTACCCATGTCTCACGACAGTCCTTAGAGTCAATACAATTATTGTCCCCTCCATCTGACCATAATGAAAATGGGGGCACCAGGAGGACTAGTAACTGGCCCAAAGTGACACATCTAGTTACTAGTGATCTCAGACTTAGGCAAAGGGGCCTCCGACCAGGGATTTGCAGTTTCCAAGGCTCTGCATGTCGCAGCCACGTGGGAAAAGAAATTTACTAACAGAATGAGACTTCAGCCTCTGGCCATAATGAAGTGACAGGGGCTAGGTTTACTCTCCTGCCTTAAAAAACTAGGACTCCAGACAAAATAGATGAAAAAATGATTTTCAGACTTTGGACAAAGGCAACACGGGACTGGTCCCTGGGGAGAGGGAAACAAATGAGGTGAGTCCTGTAATTAGCCCAGCTCCCTGCCCGCGGCAGTTTCCAGGCTTCAGTGCAGGGAGGAGGGAATGCAAACAGAGCTTGGATGTCTTGCTGATTGAGAAGACAGATTTAGAAAGGTGCTAGAAATTCACAGGCCAGAGTCCCAGGGAAGTGGAGCTGAACATATATCCAGAGATCTGCAGAGGTGTCTCCCTGAGTCTGGCTGAGCACTGATTTGCACACACATGAAAGGAAAGGCTAGGAAAAGAGCCACTGAAGGCAGAGCAATGCCTGGAGCTCACACAGGGCAGGGATTAGTTTGTGTTCCCATCAGGCAGAGTGGAAAGACCTCATAATACACGGGGTATTGAGTACAGTCCTCAGAAGCGTATCCCCTTAGCACAGGTCTAAATTAACCTTCGACTAACAGCTACTCTGTATCTGTCCTAAAAATCTTAAAAGCAAGCCTCAAAAGTATACATCTTACTTCAAGTATGTTAGCTATGTGCCAGAACAAAGTCGCCAGAACAAAGTCCAACACTGCTTAAAGGAATGCAACAAACTCCTACACCAAACAATGGAAAATTCACAATGTCCAGCATCTAATCAAACTTCAGACCAATGGCCCTCACGAACATAGATGCAAAAATTCTAAACAAAACTTTAGCAAATCAAATCCAACAATATGGGGGCTTCCCTGGTGGCGCAGTGGTTGAGAGTCCGCCTGCCGATGCAGGGGACACGGGTTTGTGCCCCGGTCCGGGAAGATCCCACATGCCGTGGAGCGGCTGGGCCCGTGAGCCATGGCCGCTGAGCCTGTGCGTCCGGAGCCTGTGCTCCGCAACGGGAGAGGCCACAACAGTGAGAGGCCCGCGTACTACCGCAAAAAAAAAAAAAAAAGAAGAAATCCAACAATATATAAAAAGGGTAAGACAGGGCTTCCCTGGTGGCGCAGTGGTTGAGAGTCCGCCTGCCGATGCAGGGGACAAGGGTTCGTGCCCTGGTTCGGGAGGATCCCACATGCCGCGGAGCAGCTGCGCCCGTGAGCCATGGCCGCTGAGCCTGCTGCTCCGCAACGGGAGAGGCCACAACAGCGGGAGGCCCGCGTACTGCAAAAAAAAAAAAAAAAAAAAAAAAAAGGGTAAGACATCATGACAAAGTGGGGTTTGTCTCAGGAATGCAAAGTTGGTTTAATGTTTGAAAACCAATCAATTGAACTTGCCATATTAGCAAATGAAAAAAGGGAAACCATAGGATCATTTTAATAGATGTAGAAAAACTGACAAAATCCAATATCCATTCCTGTGAAAAACTTTCAGAAGACTAGGAATAGAAGGGAAAGTTCCTCAGTCTGATAAAGAACATCTAGAAACAGGGAATTCCCTGGTGGTCCAGTGGTTAGGACTTGATGCTTTCACTGCCATGGCCCTGGGTTCAATCCCCGGTTGGGGAAATAAGATCCCATAAGATGTGCAGAGTGGCCAAAAAAAAAAAAAACAACTAGAAACAAACAAACAACAACAACAAAAGGACATGCTAACAAGTAGAAAGGTATGACCCACAATCAGGAGAAAAATCAATCAGTAGAAACAGATTTAGAAATGAAGAGATGAAGTAATTAGCAGAGGAAGACACTGAGATAATATAATTGTGCCTCACTCATGTCTCATGTATTCAAGAAGGTAGAGGAACATATGAACATGATCAGGAGAGAAACAGAAGTTATAAAAAAAATCCAATGGTAATGTCCAGAAGTGAAAAATATAATATCTTAAACAAAAAAATACCCTGAATGTGATTAAGAACAGATTAGACACTGTAGAAGAAATGATCAGTGAATATGCAGATACAGCGATAAGAAACGTCCAAAATGAAGCCCAGAGACAGAAAGAAGAGGGGGGAAAAGAACATAAATAGAACATCAGTGACATTTGAGATACTACCAAGTCATCTAACATATGAGAAATCGGAGACCCAGATTGGGGCAGGGAAATAAAAAATATATATTTCTCCAAAGGAGAAATAATGATAAAAAATTTTTTCAGGTTTGATGAAAACTAAAAACAACAGAGTCAAGTGGCTCAATGAACCCAGGCAGAAGAAACATAAAGCAAACCACATAAGAAGACATAATAATCAGCTTGCTGAAAACCAGTGAGAAAGGGAAAACTGTAAAAGCAGCCAGAGGGAAGAGAACCCATCTCAGACAGAGGAACAAAGAAAAAGAGTGACAGCATATTTCTTGTGAGAAACTGTGCGAGCCATAGGACAATGGAGAGATATCCTTAAAGTACTAAAAAAAAAAAAAAAAAAAAAAAAAAAGAAAGAAAAGAAAAGAAAGAAACCATCAACCTAGAATTCTATACTTAGTAAAAATATCTTTCAAAATGAAGGCAACCTACCTAGACTTTCTCAGACCTAGAAAAACTGGAATCTGGAATAGTCAAAGCAAATTTGAAAAGAAGTAGGAAGACTTATACTGATTTCAAGACTTATTATAAAATTACACAAAATTCAGTGACTTTTATATTTTTCTGTCTGTCATCGTAGAAAAAGCATAGCTCTGTGTACACACGCTTACACATTTTTGGTTTTAAGGAAGATATATTTGTCAACCTAGGAAGCTGGAACTTTTTTAATGTAATGGTTTGTTAGCTTTATTTGCAGCTTTTAACTCTCAAGATATGGAACTGGGGAGTCTCCTCTGCACTCTTGCCCTGGGCTGCAAACATGAAATGTGGGGCTGTGTCTAGTAGGTGATAGACCCCAGACCTCACCAAAGTGGTCTGACCCCAAGTGCTCCCCACTGCACCACACTGCCTGCTAGTAGAGAACGGGGAGAGTATTGGGGAAGAGTAAATCACAACTGTATAGCACAGGGAACTCTACTCAATACTCTGTAAAGACCAAGTGGGAGGGCTTCCCTGGTGGCGCAGTGGTTGAGAGTCTGCCTGCCGATGCAGGGGACACGGGTTCGTGTCCCGGTCCGGGAAGATCCCACATGCCGCGGAGTGACTGGGCCCGTGAGCCATGGCTGCTGAGCCCGCGCATCTGGAGCCTGTGCTCCGCAACAGGAGAGGCCACAACAGTGAGAGGCCCAAGTACTGCTAAAAAAAAAAAAAAAAAGACCAAGTGGGAAAAGAATCTAAAAAAGAGTAGATATATGTATATATATAACTGATTCACTTTGCTGTAGAGCAGAAAGTAACACAACATTGTAAATCAACTATACTCCAATAAAATTAATTTTAAAAATAAGTAAAATAATGGGACTTCCCTGGTGGTCCAGTGGTTGAGAATCCGCACTTCCACTGCAGGGGACATGGGTTCGATCCCTGGCTGGGGAACTGGGATCCCGCGTGCCGTGCGGCATGGCCAAAAGCAAAAAAAATATCAAAATAAATAATCAAAATACTGTATTCAAAAAATAAATAAATAAATCGATTCCCACTATATTTCAGTAGGGGGGAAAAAAGAATAAAGCACAGAGGAGTTTCTGAAAGAGGCCTGTAAAGATGCCAAGGAATGTCTGTGGGAGTGGAATTTAACGTACAGGAGGAAAGTTTAATGGGTGAAGGAGGTAAGGGCGGTGGGGATGCTGAGGGCTTTTCTTCTGGGGACGACAGACTCACTGGAAGTAGGGTTATCAGGAGAGAGCTTGTAGCCTGGAGCTGGGAAGCACTTGGGTTCTGACCACTCTGTTGAGATGATTCTCCTTACTTCAGCCAATGTTCTATTACCCTCAGGAGTGGAAAGCCAGTTCACTTGATGATTGTAAAGATAAATGCATGAGGGCTTCCTTACCTGGTGGCGCAGTGGTTGGGAATCCGCTTGCCAATGCAGGGGACACGGGTTCGAGCCCTGGCCCGGGGAGATCCCACATGCCGTGGAGCAACTAAGCCCATGCGCCATAACTACTAAGCCTGCACTCTAGAGCCGCGAGCCATAACTACTGAGCCCATGTGCTACAACTACTGAAGCCCACACGCCTAGAGTCCGTGCTCGGCAACAAGAGAAGCCACCGCAAAGAGAAGCCTGTGCACTGCAACGAAGAATAGTCCCTGCTCGCAGCAACGAAGACCCAACGCAGCCAAAAATAAATAAATTTATTAAAATAAATTAAAAAATGCATGAGAAACAAAGCAACATACTACGTTCTGGCAAGATACTTTGCCTGCCAGATACCACTAATGCCGGGCCAGCAATAGCTAGCGGTAGAGCGTGTTAGACACAGGCTAGCACTAAGCCAACATCTTTCTCTTTGATGGTATCAAAAGGATTAAAAAAGACTCAAAGTGCAAAGTTACTTTTTAAAATATATTTAAATTAATTTATTTATTTTTAGCTATGTTTATTTTATTTTGGCTGTGTGTGGGGGCTTTCTCTAGTTGCAGAGAGAGGGGGCTACTCTTCGTTGTGGTGTGTGGGCTTCTTGTTGTGGTGGATTCTCTTGTTGCAGAGCATGGGCTCTAGGTGCGTGGGCTTCAGTAGTTGTGGCGCTCAGGCTTCAGTAGTTGTGGCACACAGGCTTAGTTGCTCTGCGGCATGTGGGATTTTCCTGGACTAGGGATTGAACCTGTGTCCCTTGCATTGGCAGGCGGATTCTTAACCACTGCGCCACCAGGGAGGTCCCAAGCAAAGTTACTTTTTGCCATCAAATCATCTCTGGGACACCAGTGAAACAGCCCGCATCGTCTGGGAAACATTGCTCTGGGCCAGACTCCTGAGGGTGCAAAGCCGAGTGGTCAAGCCAGACTTCCCCATCTACCACTGACCTAACGTTATGTGCTGGTACCTTGTCTCCAAAGACAGCTCCCAACAATCTCTCCCATCTCTGTGCCATGTTGCTCCTCCTACCAGGAGACAGAGGCTGTCTCCACTCCCGTGAGTCTGAGCTGGCCTTGGGACTCACCTTGAACAACAGAATGCACCAGAAGTGAAGTGTGCCAGTTCTAGCCCAGGCATTAACTGACGGCTTCTGCCTGGACTCCTTGGGGCCCTGGGCTGCCATGCGAGAAGCCCACTTTGCTGGAGAAGGAGGTCCAGCCACCACAGTTGAACTTCCAGCTGAATGTAACCCAATGAGTGCCCCACTACCACCACAAGGAGCACAGGTACTGCCCAGCTGAGCCCCCAGAATCATGAGAAGTAAATAGCTGTTCTTTTAAGTCACTATGTTTTGGAGCAGTTTTTACACAACAGTGGGCAACTGACCATATGCCAAGCACCGCCAACAGCCTTACACATGTTATTAATCCTTCCAGCATCCCTGGGAGAAATGTTACCTTTCGCTCCATTTTACGGATGGGAAAACCCAGGCTCAGAAGGGTGACATCACCATGCCCGCGGTCTCACAACTAGAAAGTGCTGGAGTGTAGACTGGACCTAGTCTGTCCAACTCCAAGATGGGCAGGACAAGGGGCTGGCTGGGAGACCGGGGGAGAACCCGTGTTCCCACGCCAGGAGGGAGAGAGAGGTGCCGCCCAACTTGCTCTCGTCCAGGACCGTTCTGGTGCCCTGGCCAGAGTGCAGCCGGCTGAGGAGGGCACTGCAAGATGGAACAGGAGGCCAGGTTCTGCATTGGGGGTTAACGTGGGGAGAAGGAGGTTCCGTGACCAGGAACTCTTTGACTCAGACGGATCCCAGCCCCCCACCCTGCCTGGGACACCACCAGACTTCACATGGTCCTGATTGGATACTATCTCTGAGACAGTCTCCTGGCTTGCCCAGCTTGCTAACCCCGGGACCCACGTGGCCAGCCTCCTGTAACCCAATGCCCATGCTGTGGTGGATACGGGGCTGCCCACTGTGGGCGTTTCCCTGGCACACAGAGGTCCCTCCTGCCTGTCTGCTGGCATCCTGCCAAATAATCTTTTCAGGTCACAAACTAAACCTGAAATTCCCCTCCCGCCCTTGATCCTGGATGTTTATATGGCCGAGAGGGGACATTAACGACACTAGTATCTCCTCAGGCCCGTAGAGCCCAGGGGTCCCTCCAGGCATCTGTTTGCGTGAATTTACTAACAGACAGGTGGGCATTCCTTGGAGGCCTGGGAAGAGAAGGGATGTTTCTGGTGCCATAGCCTGGGACAGAGCGAGACAGGAGAGGAATGACGTGAAATCAACAGAGGGGACTGTGGAGTGTCGCTCTCAACCTCCAGTCCACCCTTCTCTGGAGATGTCAGAGAGCTGAAAGCCACATTTCTCAGAACTCGCTGGCAATAGGGATCCGGGTGCAAATTAGTTTCCCCCTGATGTAGGTGTGATGTAGGTGTACTGGGTGGTATTTGGAAGCAGCAGTGAATGCCCTTTTGGGCTACTTTGGCTCCCGGGAAACGTGCAGGCAACGGGCCATTTTTCTGCCGCAGCCTCCCAGGGGCCATTCTGTAGCTTCCTGAGTGTTGAGAGGCCGGTTTGGCAGAAGCAGTAGCAGCTTCCTGATCCCTGGATGGCAGCCATGGGGTGTGATCTTGAACTCTGCGCTCCAGTGGGGCCTCAGAGGGAGAAGTCCCCGGTGGGTCCCAGGTGGTCACCTCCTCTTCTGGGAGACGTCGTTCTCCTGACTTGGGCAGGGCCACACCTTTCTGGTAGGAGCCACATCTCCCTCTGCCTGGACGCTTGTCTTCTGTCTTCTTATCACCTCTCCTCCCTCTTTCAATCCTCTCCCCACGAGAGCAGCTCAGTTTCCAAACTGTCACTTATTCTGTACATCCGAAGGTGCCCCTGGGCTTGCAGGAGGATGGACAAAGAATCCAGAGGTTGACAGTGTAGCCTTGGAGCTGTCCCTCACCACCTCAGCCCTGGGGAACACGCCCTTTCTTTTGTGGGCCTTGGTTTTCTAACCTGTAAAATGATAGGGTTGAAATGAAAGTTCCCTCCCAGCTTGAACCTACGATGATCCATTCCACAAGCACGTAATTGAGGGTCTGCTGTCTGACAGGTACTGGGCTGGGTGCTGGGGCAACAAGATGAATGGGGCCTGGTTTTTGCAGAGCTCACCTTCTAGAAGACAGGCAGGTGAATAAGCACGGAATTAAACCATAGAGGGCTATGGGCTGTGCCGTGGTTGAAAGAATAGAGCTCTACCAGTCTTGTGAAGAAAACATCAGTGTCCTGGCTCCCTGCCCCCCACCCCCACCCCTCCACCCCACCCCCAGTCCCCCCACTCTCAATTCTTTTAGATGATTCCTTTGAGTTTTAGCATCCTACATATCTGTAGAAAAGAGACTTGCATCGCTACTTTTTGACTTTTCAGTTTTTGTTTTCTTTTTTTTTGTGGTACACGGGCCTCTCACTGCTGTGGCCTCTTCCGTTATGCGCAGGCTCAGCGGCCATGGCCCACGGGCCCAGCCGCTCCGCGGCACGCGGGATCCTCCCAGACCGGGGCACGAACCCGCGTCCCCTGCATCGGCAGGCGGACTCCCAGCCACTGCGCCACCCGGGAAGCCCGACTTTTCAGTTTTAAGTGCCAATTAAGTTCTCACTTTGTAAGATGTAGATTAAATTCCCTTTTATCCACCCTCCCCATTATAACCTTCCCCAAGAACCCCTTCTTGTCTCCCCATTCTCCCAATATGGTTACATCATCCTCTTGGTTAAATGGGATCTCAGTGCCTTCATTTTTATGGCTGAATGTAATTTATAGCTAAACCATGTAGTTAGTATATTATTACTATTTCAACATTTTTTTCTCTCTAGAGTGAGCTGCCCTTTTTTATTTGCTTAGTTTTCCTCATACATATTAGTGATTCAATCTCTAAATCTTCCCTGGTAGTGTGGATCTCATCTCAATATGTCCAAATTTTAGGCATTCTGTGCATTTCATCTTCTTGAAAAAATCTCTCCCAGAGCCCTTTCACTTCTCCAGGAGGACCTGCTTGCTCTCTACTCCTGGCACGGATCCTAACCTCTCTTTTATGTTGATTTTCTGCTTTCTTTTTCTTGTGTTTGGGGGAGGGAACACATCCTCCACCCTCCCGCTGTGAGAAACGGTAAATGAGAGTTGCAGTTTGGGGAGAATTTGCATGTCTCAACGTGTTTTTATTTTACAAATGAATAGTTTAGCAGGGTATGGAATTTTAGGTTGGAAAAAAATCTCTTAGAACTTCTACGGCAATGCTCCATCATCTTCTATGACTGTGCTGTTGAACAACCAGTGGTGTTTTGAATCCTGATCCTTTCATGTGACTCATTTTCTCTCTAGAAGTTTGTAGCATCTGTGTCTCCAGTTCTGAAATTCCATGATGCTGTGCTTTGGTGAGGGTACATTTTTATATGCTCATTGGCCTGTTCCGTTTGGAACTCATGTTCATCAATTCTGGGAAATGTTCTTGAAATACTTTTTAAGGGATTTTCTCCTCTCTGTTTTTTCTGTTTTCCTTCTTTGTTTTTGTTTCTTTCTTTGCTTGCTACAGTTTGGGAGGATATCTTTAACTGCCAGTCTTCCTGTTTAATTTTCATTCCTCTTACGTTTTAAACTTCTGAGACCTCATTTTGTTCTCTGAATGTTCATTTTTATAGCATCTTATTCTTATTTCATGGATGCAATATCACATTTCTCTGAGAATAAATAATTTTTTTAAAAGTTTCTTTCTGTCTGCATAACAATTTCCTCCAAATTGCTTTCATCTGTTTGTTTTGACCTCTGCTTTTCACATTAGATGCTTTCCTTATATGTCTGTGAATCTTTGGGTTTCTGGATTTTTTTTTTTAGTTTATTTATTTATTTTTGGCTGTGTTGGGTCTTTGTTGCCGCACGCAGGCTTTCTCTAGTTGCAGCGAGTGGGGGCCACTCCTTGTTGCGGTGTGGTGGCTTCTCTTGTTGTGGAGCATGGGCTCTAGGTACATGGGCTTCAGTACTCGCAGCACGTAGGCTCAGTAGTTGCGGCACACGGGTTTAGTTGCTTCACAGCATGTGGGATCTTCCCGGACCAGGGCTTGAACCCATGTCCCCTGCATTGGCAGGCGGATTCTTAACCACTGCGCCACCAGGGAAGTCCCTGTGTTTCTGCTGAAGCATGGAACTCTAAAAGCTTTGCAACTTAGAAACCCTTGATGTCCGAGTCCTTCACCCAATCCCCTGTAGTGGTCCTGCCTCTCCTACGTCAGTGTTTCCTCCAGCCCAAAGGCCCTCCATTTTACTCACTCCAGAATATGCATCTCCCATCATCTCCAGTGGTACAGGGAGGGGAAGGGGCCTGCCTGCACAGAGTAGGGGAGGGATCTGGAGGACTAGCTGCTCCTTAAACTGACTTTCAACTAGTTTGCTTTTTTTTTTTTTTAATAGACTTTATTTTTTAGGGAAGTTTTAGGTTCACAGCAAAATTGGGTAGAAAGTATAGAGAGTTCCCCTATACCCCCTGCCCCACACATACCCAGTCTCCCCCGTCATCCACATCCTCAGCCCAGGGGACATTTGTTACAACTGATGGACCTACAGTGACGTATCATTGTCCCCAAAAGTCCATAGTTCACATGCAGGGTTCACCCTTGGTGTTGAACATTCCATGGTCCCATTGGGTTGGGGTCAATGTATAAAGACAAGTATCAACCATACAGTCTCACAACGAGTATTTCCACTGCCCTAAAAATCCTGTGTTCCATCTATTCATCCCTCCCTCTTCCCAGCCCCTGGCAACCACCCACATTTTACTTTTTAAAATTCACCTTTAGGGCTTCCCTGGTGGCGCAGTGGTTGAGAGTCCGCCTGCCGATGCAGGGGACACGGGTTCGTGCCCCGGTCCGGGAGGATCCCACATGCCGTGGAGCGGCTGGGCCCGTGAGTCATGGCCGCTGAGCCTGCGCGTCCGGAGCCTGTGCTCCGTAACGGGAGAGGCCTCAACAGTGAGAGGCCCACGTACCGCAAAAAAAAAAAAAAATTCACCTTTATCCCTACTTCTAGAGGTAACCAAGGTAACCCATGCCAACCCTCCCCTGAGCTCTGGGCCCTGAGTGTGGAGCGAGGGGAGGCAGGGAGATTGCCTCTCAGCTGCCCTCTTCACTGGCTGAGGACTCAGCTTTCTCTGCCCACCCCCTCTCCAGCTTCTGAAACTTGTTGCTGTTGTCTTCTCTCTTGAAACTTGTCTTCTCCCTTGTCCTTTTTTTTTTTTTTTTTTTTTTTTTTGCTGTGCCATGCATCTTAGGGGGATCTTAGTTCCCCAACCAGGGATCTTGCAGTGAAAGCGGAGTCCTCACCACTGGACTGCCAGGGAATTCCCTCCCTTGTTCTATTCTATTTGTTTCTATGAGTCTACACCCTAAAACAAGTCCCTCTGCTGTAGTTTAGCAGGGCTTCAGATGGCTGGAAGGGAAACGCATGAGCTCAACTGGCCACCTTTAATTAGAAGCTGCTCCAGCTGGATTTTCTGTTGTCACCTCAAATTCAACTTGACCCAGACACCCCTCCCCCACCCGCCCCATCTTCTCCTGCAAAATAAGCTCCTTCTCTTAGGAGATTCTTAGTAGGTTCTGATTTCTGCCAGTGGCTTCCGCTGCTCTGTTACCTAAGGCTTAACACCATAGGGTCCTCTCCGCACCTGTGCGTCCCTTGCCTCCTGTTCATGAAACTAGTCTCCCCTCTGGTGTCCTTCCCATTTCCCCTCCTCTGTTCACAGAGGCGGCCAGATCCAGCCTCTCACACCCAGGCCTGAAGGAACGGCCTGTTACTGACCTTCAAGCATCCTCCCTTCACAGTTAACCTACGAAATGTCTTCAAACAAACTTGCCATGGTCATGTCATTCACGGCTCCAAAATATTTTGTCTAGAGTAAAAAGTGCCAATTTCTGAGTTAGGTAGGCGAGTTTCTACAATATGACTCCTATCTGCCTCTCCTGGCCTCATACTCCTGCTAGGACCGCTGGGCATGGTTACGGCCACTCTGAACACACTGGCCCTACCTGACTCTGTTCCCTCTGCCTGCACACCTTTCAAGACTGAGCTTAAACGCTGCCTCCGACACAAAGCTTCACAAGTTATCCCGGGAAGTTGCCAACACCCTCTTCTGTGTTCCCAACCTCAAGTCGAATGTCCTAGTGCCATTTTTCTTTCTTTTTTTTTTTTTTAAATTAATTTATTTATTTTGGCTGCACCAGGTCTTAGTTGCGGCATGCGGGATCTCTAATTAGGCATGCGGACTCTTAGCTACAGCACGCACGTGGGATCTAGTTCCCTGACCAGGGATCGAACCCGGGCCCCATGCATTGGGAGCGTGGAGTCTTACCCACTGGACCACCAGGGGAGTCCTGTATTGCCATTTTTCGGCTTACATATCTGTCTGTCTTTGGGGTTCTCTGAGGGGAGGGACTGTGTCTTATCCATCTTGTACATTCAGGGCTTAGCTTGGTGCCTAGTACACATTAAGTTCTCAATAAATGTTGAATGTATGAGTGATTGACTTTATAGTTACACTTCATTATTTGTGTCTATTCTTTTCTATGCTGCTGCCTTCATTATCACCATATTAATAACCCTTTGATAGGAAGATCGTTTTAATAATTAAACTCCCTGCAAGTGTCATTAGAAGGACCTTCTTTGTACCAAAGATTGTTCACAGCAAAAGGGAAAAGAGTATGTTCCTTCTGCATGTTGCCTAGCTTCATTTATTATTTTACATATCCGTGTTCTTTCTCCAGCTGCTCTGTAAGCCTCCCGAGGGCAGGGCCTGTGCCTAGCTCTTCCTTCCAGCATTCTCCATAGCACCCAGCACCAGCCTAGGTAGAGAGTAGGGGCTCAGTGAAGATTTGTAGATGGAACGTGTGTGCTCTGAGGGGTGGGGAGGATAAGTGGGCCGGTCTGGGGTGACTCTGATGTGAAGCAAACGCGGGAAGCCCAGCTGGGCCTGGGTCAGGCCTGGGAGGAGGGAGATGGCAAGGACCAGCGTGGGCCATGGGAGAAGGCATCCGGGAAGAGCCCATCACAGCCAAGTGTTCTTTGGGAAGCAGGGAGAAGAGGGAGATGAGGAAGGAGGGAGAGCGAGGGAGGAGAGGAACGTGTGTGAAGCGAGTGGCAGTGGGGTGGGAGGTGGCCAGTGCAATGGGGGAGGAGCTAAGTGGGTGGGAAGGCCTCCAGGCTCAAGGCCTCAGGGCAATTACTTCACTCTAGGGGCTGACCAGCCCCGGTCCCCCCACTCCCCTGCCTCTCGTTCGCCTCCGGAGCCCCACTTTGTAGTGTGGGCATCAGAGCCACCTTCAGCTTCACTGCTGCTGAATCTTTCCTGCTCCCTCCGTCCTCCCCTCCCTCCCTCCCCTGGTGAGTCCCATGACCGATTCCAGACTCTCCCTCCCAAAGGGGGCCCCACCCCTCTTCCTGAGCAGCTGTGGTCGAGTCCTGGGGGAGATACTGAGAAAGGAGATGTGAGAAACACCTAATCTGATGGAGCAAGGAGGGTCCACTCACAGGCACTCGTGGGAGAATCAACCCGAACCTCTGCTGCCCTCTCCCCACCCCGCTTAAATATGTATCAGAAAACACAAAATCATTACAGCCGAGAAAACTAATAGCAAAACCTTTTCTTGACATTCCGTGGCGGTGTCTCCTCCCCTCCACCTCTGGGGTCCTTCTTCTCTCTCTCCCTTTGCTGCTAAACTCAGTGAGAGAGAGATTCCCCCCTCGCCTCTGTTTCTGCTCCACACAGGGACTCCTTCATGCAGCTCTCCTGTGCTCTTCCTCTCCTCGGAAACTATGCTGTCCTAGGGTGCCAGGGGCCTCCTGTTGCCAAGTCCATGTTGGTGTCGGTGGCATGGAGCCCGAAGCTGTCCCTGGCCTTGCCTTCCGTGAGCACTGCAGCCCTGCTACTGCAGAGCCCCTGCCTTGGCCTCGGGACCCCCTCTCACCAGTTCTCCTCCCTCCTTGCCCCCTGACCATCTCTGTCTTCCTTCACAGCCACGCCTCTTGCCCCATGACCAGATGTGGGCCCAGATGTGCTTCACCAAGGTCCATCTCTCCAGCCCCTCTGCACAGGGCCAGCTGGCCATCCTGCCCCTCCCTGCAGGCCCAGTTGAACATCGAACCTCTTCCTTGGCTCCGTCTTGAGCCCAGAGAGGGGCTGAAATGAGATTTCTTCCTCTGGCCCAGGACCCGAACCTTGGAATCATTCCTCTTTTGTTCTTTTTTTTTTTTTTTTTTTTTTGCGGTATGCGGGCCTCTCACTGCTGTGGCCTCTCCCGTCGCGGAGCACAGGCTCCCGACGCGCAGGCCCAGTGGCCATGGCTCATGGGCCCAGCCGCTCCGCGGCATGTGGGATCTTCCCGGACCGGGGCACGAACCCGCGTCCCCTGCATCGGCAGGCGGACTCTCAACCACTGCACCGCCAGGGAAGCCCCTCTTTTGTTCTTAAATGAAATATTCCAGCCACACAAAGGTACAGGGAACAGTGGAATGAGCCCCTGTGTTCCCACCAGCTGACTCAGCAATAAACCATTATCGATACACTTGAAGCCCCTTGAGTACCCTCCCCATCGCATCTCCCCTTCCCCAAAGAGGCAGCCACCATCCTGAATTTTTTATCATTCCTACAAATTCTTTAAATGTTCGCTACATGTGTATATGCCTTACATGATATATAGCATTCATACGCATGGCTTTAAGCATTATGTAAATGGCAGCACTATGTATCTTTCTTCCACCTTCTCCCCTTCAAATGTACCCTGCTGCTGACAAGTAGCTCTGGTGTATCCCTTTTCTCTGCAGTCTAATATTCCATTGTGAAAATGTGCCACACTTGACGTCTCCCCGTCCTGTGAATAGACATTTCAGATAACACTCAGCTGAGGTCATTCTGGACCTCTCTTCTCTCGTGCAGTCGCCTGGTCCCAGTTTCTACCCTGTTGTTCAAAAAGCTTCCTGATACCATTTTCCAAAGCAACCTCCCTATTTGGGACTCCTTCGCCCGTCACCTGGACAACCCCAGTAGCCACCTAATGGCCCCCGCAGCCCCAGCTTAGCCCATTCGCCCCACAGCTACTTTCTCCCCGCACCTGATGTCAGTCGGTTCCCCTCTGCTCTAAACCCTCTCCTGAGTGCTGCCCCTGGCCCCCAGCCTGGACTCCCAGCTTGCCTTTGGACCCTCCAACAGTCACTCCCACTGGCTTTCCAGTGTCATCTCCCAGTCCTGCAGCCTCTCTGGCCTTCTTGACTCTCCCCTAAATGCCCTAACCCATCCCGCCCCTGCTTTCTCTGGGTGGTGGCCCCGCTCGTCAGGCTCTCCTGCTGAGCCTTACCTTTCCCTCGAGGCTACTACAGTGCCGTATCCTCTCTGAGAAGCCTCCTCTGAACACCTCTGCAGGCCACAGCATGGCGTGATGGAATCACGGATTTCGCCCCTGCCAAGCTCACTTATGTATTTATTGAAGTACCAGACTGTCCCCCTCTGAGGTGAACTCCTCCGTGACATGGGCCACAAGTTTGAATCTTCAGCAGCACCGCTGCTGACAGGGTATCAGGAGGCGTGGGCCCGTATGCATGCTTCACATCCACGATTCCATTTAATTCTCCCCTCGATCTTCTGAGGAGTCAGGGCTTCTGATCACCACTTTATAGATAAGGACACTTCACCACAGTTCACGCGCCGGGGGCCTAGCCCGGTGCCAGAGGAGGTGAGTGTGGGGCGGCAATGACAGCGGTGGGCTGGGTTTCTGCCAGTCCACTGGCTTCTCTGCCCCTGCCTCTCTCTCCTCACTCAGCCCTTTGTTTTCTGCCACGTAAACCTTCCCAAAGCTCCATCTAGGTCTACCTACAAGCTTAGAACGTTTCTCCTCTCCCCGCTTCCTACCCAAGTTTCCCCCTCCCAGCTGCAGCTTCTCTTCCAGGGGGTCCTCCAGGAGCACACTGGTCTCCTCACCCCCATGGTAATTGGCATCCAAGACCACATTTTGTTAACAGCTATTATGTGCTGTGGGCCTAATATGCACTAGACATGTTTTGATATGCTGTATAATTAGTCTTCTCAACAAGCCAGTGATGATCGTCCCACCCGAGTCTACAGACAAGGAAACTGAAGCCCAGAGGGGTCAATAAGTTTTCCCAAGGCCACAGAGTCAGCAAGTAGCAGAGGCAGGATCTGAACCCCTGCAGGCCCTGAGTTATCTCCCCTGCAGTCCTTGGCACTTGGCCGATCACCGTCAGTTTCCCAGCCAGAGAACCGGCTCTCTGAGAGCTGAGTCCCGCGCGTCTCTGGTGTCTGCCCACCCGTGTTCCTGCGTTTGGCCTGCTCCTGAGCCCAGGCAGTGCCCTATGGAGACAGTCTGAGTTCCAGGTCTGAGAGCAGGAAGGGCCCTGACCCCTAGCAGGGGTAGAAGCCTTCTACTCAGGGCCAGGAGCTCCAGAATGCCCACCCCACCCTGTACCAATCTTGCTAATTTGACCCATCTCCCAAAGGTGGCCAGTGCCCCCTCCCCACACCCCCTCCCTGGCCCCTCTTGGGTAGGACGGAGGGCCTTTCAGCCTTGGCTGCCACCGTCACCACCTTCTTGGGAGGGGCTGTTTTTCTAAACTTTTGAACCTGAGGTGGAGGCGGACCGCAGGCGCGGAGGGGACCTGGGCCTGTGTGATGGGATGTCACTGTGACTACCGTGTGGTATGTGTCCCTGCCCTGGCTGGCCACAGCATAATTGCAGCCTTTCAAGATGGAAGGGACTCTTGGTGTAAACGTAGCTAGCTAATTAGCAGCACGTGTGTGTGTGTGTGTGTGTGTGTGTGTGTGTGTGTGTGTGTGTGTGTGTGTGTCTGCAGCCACTCCCACCCCTCCTGCCCAGGGGTCTCTTTGCCTTCACTGCTCAGACTCACTCCGTTTTCCAGCAGAAGGCCCCCCAGTACCCCCCTCCCAGCCTGATTAGTTTTATAGAGCGTTTCAGCCTTCTTTCTCTGGTTCCCTCTGTCCCTCAGTGACATTCCAAGCCCCAACTCACCTCATTCTGCCTAGAGAAGAACAGCATCTGGGGAACTCTGAATTCAGGGCCTGATTCCTGGCTCTGAGGCACTCTGTACCTCAGTTTCCCCTTTGGGAGTCTCCAACAAGGGGTGGGGGGCAAGCCAAAGTGTATAGCGTCACTAGAAAGCTGAGACTAAGGCACCGAGCTGCTGTCTTCCCTTCCCCCGCTGCAAACCAGATTCCTCATTCATAATGCTTCATCCGTTAGCCTCTGAGTCCCTGAGTCTCAGTTTCCTCATCTGTCAAACGGGGATAATAACAATATCTAACTCAGAGCTGTTGTGAGGATTACATAGAATATAGGGCTTCTAGAATAGTGTGTGGTATGCGATAAGAACGTTAAATGTTAGTAATTATTGTTACCATTAAAAACCTTTACTGAGCCCTTTGTGGTGCGCAGTGAACTCGGCTCCAGAGGCATCATCTCTCCACATCCCGCTCATCTCTCTTCTTCTATTTCTGCTCAGGGTGCTTCATACGTCACAAGTTGGAGGGGGTCTGGAAGCTCCCAAACAGCAAGAGGAACCCTCTCCTGCCCTAGGCTAGAGACTGCTCTCGGGGACATGGGGTTGTAGGGCCGTGGTTGTCACAGGAAGTTGAGCGCCCTCTCCCCACACCCCAACCTCCCATCCTCCCCTGGAGGGCAAGTTTGCCCAAAGAGGAGCAGAAGCTTGGCTTTGTCTGAAGCGCCCTCTGCTGGCCATCGGCGAAGGCCTTGGTCAGGGGCAGCGAGTTAAATAGAAGGTTGGGAGAGAGTAGAGCCTTCTGAATGTGAAGGGAAGGGGACTTCTGCCCGATGCAGAGCCCACAGTGCCACCTTCTCACCCTCAAAATGCCTGGCTTGTTTTTTTTTTTTTTTTTTTAAACCAGCCTGAGAACAGTTTCCAAAGACAGCTTCTCTCTCCCCTGGTAAATGCTGAAATAGACCAGGGCAAGCAGCCAGCCAGAGCTAACAACCTGCCCCGCAACAGCTGCACAAAACAGTAGGAAGGAGAGCAGCTAGACAGCATGCAGAACTTCCTGACAGCAAAACATGATTGGGGGCGGGATGCGGGAGGCGGTGCTTATTTAGAAGAAGGTAACGATGTAATGATGGGGAGGAGTGAGTGTCCCGCGTGGGATCTGTCAGATCAGAAAGGAAATAATTATTGAGTCTGTACTCAGAAGACAGAGGCCCACAGCAGCCTCCTGTTCCTCATATTGTAAGACCTTCTTCTCTGCCAACACCTGGGCTAGATCTTCACCCCATGTCCAAATGTACTGACCAGACATTTGCCGGATCCCTGTGGGAAGGAATCAAAAACATGGACTCAAGTTTGAAGCAGGAGTTAGATCACTGGAAGGACTGTCCTGGAAGTGAGGCTGGGTGTATCCTTGTCCCTCTAGTCTCCCACGTGGGAAGGATGCTCCCAGGGCCAGCCTAGAAAACAAATCTTCTTCCGTGGGTGGAGTAGGGAGTTTGGCAGCCAACACCTCTGGATTTTCTAGAAGGCTGGTGGGATCCAAGGGGAAGGGGGGGAGGGGAAGCGGCGGCTGCAGTGGAGCTGAGGGTGACTGCTTTATTGCGTTGTGGAGAATGCCGTTATCCACACCAATTACAGTTCTACCGTACAGAACCCTGGCGGCCTCCACGGAGGGCGAGGTGGGGCAGATTACTATATCATCAGTGCTACTTGCTCATAGCGTCTGGCGGGCGAGCTGGTGGGTGGAGGGTGGGGATTCTGAGCCCCCAGGCTGAGCTCCCCTGGCCTGACCCAGCTGGGCCCCTCCTGAGATGCCCTCTGAAAGGAGGGACAGGGGATTCACCCTGGGCTCTCCAACAGTGTCCAGAGGATTAGAGCAGGGGGAGGAGGCAGGGTGGACAGAAAGTGGGGAGAGTGAGACAGGACACAGATGATGGCTGAAAGGAGCAGGAAAGGCCTGAGACCCGTAAGTCAGCGGAGACTCCAGCTCCAGCTCCTGCTGGCTCTTTTCTGCTCTACTTCCCTCAAGCTTGGCTTTCGGAAAGTTCCAGCAGTTTGGTGATGTGTGGGGTTACCGATGCCAGTTCTGCTGCTTTCTCAACGTCTTCCCCCCTCTCTCCGCACTTCCATCAAGTACACACACTCCTTCCTGCGCCCTGCTCTGGAGGAGGGAGTGTCTGGAAGGTGAACACAGTGCGGGGAATAGGGAACTGGCCGATAACCCAGTAACGGCACTGGGGTCTGAGGAAGGCGGAGGGGGCTCCCTTGTTGGGGTGGGGCAGCAGATGGGGAGCCGGGACTTAACGTGGGCCGGTGTGGTGGTGCCCCCCACCCCACCCCTTTACAGCCTGCACCTTTTCCTCCCCCAGCTGTCGGGGTCCAGACTGCATGGGCTAGAATAACCTTTTTCGACCTGAGCCCACCAGTGTATGACACCGCACACAGGGGTGGGCGAGCATTTCAATGCCGCACACACACACCTCTCCAGGTAGCCCCCAGGAAGACACCGGTGATGGGCCCAGAGGACACCTGGGCATGCGGTCCTGCAGCAGGAACCCTCTCCATCCCCAGAGGAAATCTACTCCCTGATGAAAAACATCCAGGCCAGGAACCTGGATTTCAAACCCACGAAGGAACCGGGGCAAGGAGCTGTGACCTTGAGAGAAAACAGGAGAAAGATGCAGAGACCTGGTTTGAAATTTCCGAGAATGCTAAGATGATGGATGGAAAAGGGGGCCAGGTGGAGCAGAGAGGAGCCAGAGCCCTGGCTGGGATGAACGTGGAGGTGCCGGTGCCCGGGGCTCAAGCCCACTCCCGTACTTGCAGGAAGTGCCCTTTCAGGAGCCCCCAGCTGTCCAGAGCCATCCTTGTGCTTTCACGCCCCTGCCCTCCCTCCCCTTGCTGACACACGCAGGGCCCTGTGAATAGAGGACGTTTAATATTTCTGTGCTGGTCAAACAGAACACAGGTGGGGAGTACATAGGGGAGGGGGCGGAGGGCCCCCTGCCTCTTGGGAGGGGTGGCTTGTGAAGGGGTGTATGTGGGGGGTTTCTTGGGAAATAGTCCAAGGAGTCTTCTCAGCAAAGGGGCCTGGCCTGGGGTGTCACAAGCATCAATACACCCAGTCCTTGGCCTTAAGTTGGGGTCCCCCATAGGGGGTCTGTGGAGAGTCTCACTTTTTTTTCCAGCTCCTTCGCTGGAATCCACACTCCCAGTGCGATGGGGGACTTGGTCCTGGAGAGAGGGGTCTGGAGAGCCCCCAGTAAGCAGCCCAGGGTTGGGAAGAGGGCTCCCGTGCCTACCGCCCAAGGGGCCGAGAACCCCGCGGGATGCCGAGGGCTGCCCATCTCCTCCCCTCTGCCTGCTTTCCTTCCCCCGGGCTGGGCAAGAGCAGAGGGGAGGTGAGCAGGGCCGCCAACCTCTACTGAGTCCCAGGGTCCTCAGGGTGGGGTGGAGGGAGGGTGGAGAGAGAGGGTCTTGGCCACCAACAGACACTGTAAACTTTGGTTTAAAACAATAACTTAAGTTGGGGAGGGCTTCCAGCCTGGGGCCGGGATGGGAAGCGGGATGAGCAGGGGGTATGGGAGGCGACAAAGGAAAAAGCCAACAAAAAAGTTTTGGTTTTTGCTTCCGGCATAAGAAAGGTCTTTGGTCATCTGTGTAACTGGGGGGGTGGGGGCGCAGGGAAGGGGTGCTGAGGGCGGGTGAGGGAAGACTGCGATGGGGCACCTGAAGGCTGGGGTGGGAGTGACCTGCCGGGTCACAGCAGCCGCCGTGTTCATCCCACCCGCCCCTCAAGCCTGCTTTCAGCCTGGCCTTTCCCTGGACACAGGCAGGTGCTTCCCGCAGTCCTGGCACCCCGTGGGGCCCCAACTCCAGCCTCAAGGGCAGCTCGGCCGCCTTCAGCGGGTCCACCTCTACGAGTGCACCGGGCACAGGCCTCTGTGGAGGAGGTGGGCACCGGGTCACTTTCCTATGCTCCCTGGCCTGGGGGGCAGCACCCAGCAAATGGGAGTGGAAGCCCAGTTCCGCCTGGGGGGTGGACCTGGAACCAGGCAGCCCTACTCCCACGGAGCCCCCCAGGGCACTCCACTTGTCCCCCCCTCACCAGCTGTGGCTCTTGATCCGGCACAGCTGAGGGGCAGGTTTTTTCTGGGGCTGCTCTGAGACTGTAGCTGCCCCCAACCCAGGCCAGGGCAGGGGTAGGAGCGGGGGTGGAGCTACTTCTTCACAGTCAGGACAAGAAGGTGGAAGGGAGCACAAATTAGGGAAACGGGGGCCTCTGGCCAGAGACTACTGCCAGAGCAAGATGGGGGGGCCCTGGGTGTGAGAGGGTGGCTCAGCCCCGCCTGCGGGTCTCCATGGCACTGAGGGGCCCTGCGGGGGCGAGCTGGTGGGGGAGGAGGGCCCTGCTGCTGCTGCTGGTGGTTGGGGGGCGGGGGAGGCGGGATTCGGATGTGGGCGGGGGAGTCTGAGGAGGGGTCTGGGCCCTCCGTGTCCTCTGCCAGTCCCAGACCAGGGGTTCTGTGTCCCCTAGGGGGCGGCCGGTCCCTGCCCCCCCCACTCCGAGCGAGCGTCGTCGTAGGTCAGGTCACCTTGGGAGTTGCTGGCCCAGCCCCCCATCTGAGTCCTGGAAGTGCCTTGAGGTTGGGCGGGGCGAGGAGTCGGGGTAGGTGGGGCCTGGCTTCCGGGGGAGGGAGGGGTCTCACCCCTGCCCTGCCTGCCCCTAGAGGCCCTTAGGACAGTTCCTCTCCCGGCAGCTCCTCCTCCAGGTCCCTGTCTTCTGGAGGCCCCGAGGTGCTGGGGTTAGGGGGCCCCAGGGGGGGTCCCGGCCGCCTGTCTTCCTCCGCCTCAGCTGGCTCCTCTTTCACCTGCACCTGGTGGCTGTGACAGAAGGGATAATGTGGACACCCTGGAGGTCCTCTCCTGCCGGCCCAGCCCCAAATGCATCCAGGATCTGGGGGCGCAGGGGTGTGGCCAGAGTTTGCCTCATCTCTGAGCCGCTGGGGCCTGACGTCTCAGGTCTGGTCTCCCTTCAAAGGAAAGGAGGTCTTGGGATGGATAGAGATTGCTTATGGTTGGGAAGGAGAGAGGAAGGGAGATGACAGAGGATGGAGAAGGGAGGGAAATAAAGAGTGGGGGGGGGGGACGGGGGCGGGGAGGGGAGCAATGAGAAGGAAGAGAGGGGCCACCTGCCCTGGGAAGAGAGCTGTGCTGAAGGCGACAAGATGGGGATCCCAGCTGCAGGGGGAGAAGATTCTGCCTTCCTAATGTTTGCGGGGAGCACGGCGGTGGGCTGGGGTCCATGCCATGGGCTCACCTGTACTGGGGTGGGGAGAGGCGAGGGGGGCTGCTGCTGCCGTTGCTGGGCAGCGGCTCCATGGGGGCGCCCATGTCATCATGGCTGAGGGGCAGGAGGCTGCTGGCGGAGCCAGGGTTCAGCATGCCAGGGCTGTTGAGGAGGGGGAAGCTGCTCTCGGCCAGGGCAGCCTGGAGGGCACAGAGTTGGGGCCTGTCAGCGGGCTCCACCCAGTCAAGTACCGTCCCTTCCCCAGCCCTAGAGAGCCTCCCGTGTGTCCATGGGCTGCCGGATCTCTGGCACCCCCTCCCAAGGCCAGAGCTCCGAAGCTGAGCTGCCTCCCAGCTTTCCTGAGAACCTGGGCCTGACTTCTTCCCTTCCCGGGAGACAGAGGACCCCCCCCACCCCCTGCCCCCGCTGCCACCCCAGATCTGTAAGCCAGGGAAGGGATCACCACTGGCTATGCCAACCTACCCGCTCTGTGCCCCGTCTCTGCCAGGGAGGGTGGGGGAATGTCTCTTCTGAAGACCAGTGTGCTGGAGGGAAAGTGAGGGGGTGGGAGGGCACTGGGCGGGGGACCAGTCCACTACCTGGTAGCTGGCGTTAAGTGCTCCATAACTGAGGCCCGAAATCATGTTCTTCACCAGCGTGGGGCTCCTGGAGGAGAAAGAAGGCAGCGTCTGCTTCATTCATTCGCTTGTTCCTCATTCAGGTCTGGACCCTAACTGAGGGCGTGCTCTGTGCCAGGGACTGTCCCATTCATTAATCCTGGGAGGCCAGAGTCGGCTGTGCCCCATCTTATTCAATCCTCCCACGGACCTGGCACATCTGGGACCGAAAGCCCCCTTCACAGGTGAGCTGCCGGGGCTCCTAGGGGCCCTGGAATGTGCCCAGGTTCTCAGGGCTGAGAAGTAGGACCCAGACCCCTCCCAGTGTCTGTCTCCACGTCAGGTGGCCCAGTATTTTCTCTCCAGTCTAGATTTCCCGATGTCTGGCAAGGTCGGAGTGATAACCTCCATCGTCCCCTACTATAAAATCCACTTTCTTGCCATCCTGAATTTTGGGACATCCAATAAGCTGTGTGCTCAGCCTGTGCCCACATGCTCCACACCAAAGGCTTTTCTGCACAAAAAAGTGTTTAGGAGTTGGGTCAGGAAAAGCAATGGCTTAAGGCCATCCTTCCACAGTGACTATCCCCAGTTTAGAGGGTGTCTCAGAGAGGTTAAGGAACTGGCCCAAGGTCACACAGCTGGTGAGAAGCAGAGGTGTAATTCGAGCCCAGGTCTTCTGATTCCAAGCTGATAAGGGGACAGGAAGATTCCAAGCATTGTGACTGGCACATGGGGGCACTCAGAACGGAATGGCTTTCCTTTTCGGGTCCCAACCCTGCCCCAGCACCCACAGCTGCCTGAGGGTAGAGAGGCTCTTGTCTGGGGTGAAGGAATCTTTGAGGGGCACAGGCACCCACAGAGAGCCATCTAACTTGCTTCAGAGGCCCAAGATATGCAGGCAAGCCCATGTGGGGTGCTCGGTGTGGGGAGGTGGTGGTGCTGGAAGGGAGGCTGAGAGAGGAAACCTCCCCCAGATTCCCCAGTTTCCACTGAAGTGCTGCATGGTAGAGGTCAGAGACCCAGCTCTGCCAGGAATCTGCTGTGTGACCACCCTCCAGCCCCTTGTCCTCTCTGGGCCTCCTCTCCCTGTAAAATGAAGAGGCGGGGGGGGGGGGGGCCTGGAGATCTCACAGACTGGCTCATCCAGCAATAAGATGGGGGAGAGTGGCCCTGGGGATGGCAGCCCCCTCCCCAACGGCCACACTGGCTGCCATCTGCCCATGCCCCAGCTCCGGCCGGGGCTACTTTGGGCTTCTGTCTCTCTCTGGTGCCAGGTTCCCCTCAGCTCCTTCCCTCAGTCAGAAGCAAAAGACAGAAATGCCCTCTTCCTAATCATCTGTCACTTCCAGATTCCAGGCTCTCCTGGGCTCCTTCACCCCTTTCCTCCCCCCACCCCCGACCCCACAGTGGGAAGGATCCAGGGCAGAGAGGTACCCTGGACAGGTCTGGGGGGGGGGGTGGGCCCACGTACCCCGTCATCTTTGGTGGTCTCCGCTTCTGGTACTCCCGCTCGTCCACGGTCCACACGGCGCCCTTGACGTTCTCCACGCGCACGAAGCACTTATGCAGGCTGAGGTTGTGTCGCACTGCATTCTGGGGGCGCAGTGACAAGAAGCAGACGCTCAGAGGTGGCCCCTCCTCCGCTCGGGGGAGCACAGACAGGAGGGTCCTCAAGTCCCACCTGGTCCCACCTTCCCCAGCAACAAGCAAGGGGAGGGCCGGGCAGGAGAAGATGCAGCCGGAGCCGAGGGAAGACCCCACTGGGCCCTTGGAGCCAGGGGCTCCGGCATCCTCACCACCGCCAACCCATTGTATTGTCTGCTCCCTTCTCCCTGCCACGTTTTGGAAAACTCTGTCTACCAAGTGAAGGATACCTCGTTAGCGATAATCTGTTTTCTCAACATCGTTAGTCAGATGCATGTAGCTGTTAGGGCTTCTGAGCGGCAGGAGACCACACTCAGGTCCTGGCACCTCAGTGAGCCTGGGACACCTTACCTCAGGTGCACACAGAGTTCCCACTAAGCCTTTGAAAGTTTTGGGAATAACTCAGGAAGCCTCACTGCAACCTTCCTTGACCACCTTGGAGCGTGGGAGCCTTGACTTTGGGCTGTGGCTCAGAACAGACGGCTTACTGAGAGCATAAGGTATACAGTAGAGGCCTAATACATACTTGTTAACATAAGGAAGCTGAGAGAAAGGAGAGCCTGGGTTTAGTGACTGTACAGCAGGAAGAGGAGGGACAAGTCACCTTGTCGGTCCCGCCTCCTCCCAGCAGGATAACTTCAGGAATTGAGGTCATCCGGTTTGTAGGACACTTGGGTGGGGGCAGGGGTGCTTGGCCCAATTCCCCCCCGCACCCCGGGAACCTGGGCTAGGGCCCTCATCCACCCCCCCACCGCCCACCATGTGCCTCGCTCCTGTCCCCACGCTCTCCTCTCTCAACTTCACAGCCCCAGCCGTCCCCGTCCCTGTTACCTGTCCCCCCCTCAGCCTCCCGCACCTCATCTCCATCCTTGTCTCCTCTTTACATTTCTAAACGGGGAAGAAAGCAGGCTGGGCAGGCAGCCCATGCCCCTGGAGATCAATCCCCTCTCCCTTTCTCCCTTCCAACTCTTGCCACTTGCAACTGGCCCGATTTCATTACCAATTTTAATTTGCCTCTAATTAAATCCTGTGTATTTTTCCGACTCGCTTGCTAATCCACGAGGGAGGCGGGCGGCTGGAGTGGAATCTCTTGGAGCGATAATTACAAAGGGCCTAATCACGCCGGGGCTCCTGCCTTGGAATAAATTTGCCCGCATTACGGGGCTCCGATCCTCTGCTTTGCAAATGAGAATGACCCCAATTTCCGAGGATGGCCTCACTGGGGCTTTTTTCCCTCGTTTCGAAGCCTGATTCGTGATGAGAGACTAATTCATTACGCTGAAACATTAACGGCAATTTAAGGGGTCTGGCAGGGGCTGCGTAAACAAAAGGACAGGCCCACAACATGGGCCCTGGGAGGGGACAGACACGGCGGGGGGGGGGGGGTGGTGGCTGGCGAGTACCATCAGCTTGGCAGATGGCAGCTCTGTCCCCGGATGAACGGCAGCTGGCCTGGCCCACGCCAGCTCCCAACCCTTCTGCCCTGGTCTGAAGTGGACAGCATCCCAGGGTGGGGGCCCAAGAGAGTCAAGGAGGAGGAAGGAAAGGAAGCTGAAATAGTGGAGGAGAAGAGGAGGGACCTCAAGGGGCAGAGAAACGGGTCGGAAGTGGGGGCGGAAAGAAAATAGAATTGGGAGTAGACAGGGTGCATTTCCCAAGTGACGCGAATGGAAGCTTGGCGGCAAAAAATCCTGAAGGTCAGAGTGGACCGCAAGCTGAGGTGGATTCTGCTGGGCCACAGGGAGGGCGCAGGCAGTGCCCCCAGTGACAGAAGCAGCAGCAGAGCACAGTTAAATGGGAAGGTCACTCAATGAGCTGGCTGCTTGCTGGGACCTAGACTAGGGGAGGGGAGATGGAGGTGAAGACCTGGGAGGGAGACACGCCGCTGAGATGACCAAGGCTGGGCCACCAGTCGAAGGTGGTATGAGGCCCAAGGGGGCTGGGCTACAGGAGAGGTGGCTTCAAGATGGTCATCGAGGGGTTTAAGAAAGTCACCTAAACCAGCTCCTCCCGACCTCAAGAAAGGAGAGAAGTAGAGACTGCAGAGGGTGATGCAGTTAAGAGAGAACAAGAAAGGGTAGGTGGATGAGAGGCACTCTGCCCCCAAGGAGGAGGTTGTCTAGGGCAGTGAGGCTCCACATTGACTCCCCTAAAGGTAGACGATTAATATACAATATTAAAGTCAACATTACGTAACAATTGTAATGATCCCTAAAGTCTGTTCAGGACTCTATCATTTATGAAACGTGGTATCCAAACTGGCCTGCAGGTTGGAGACTGAACCAGGTGGCTCCAAGAAGGCCCTGATGGCTCAGAGAGAGGGCAGGACTGTGGTTGGCAGGAAATGACATCACTCGCAGCCAATCACAGCAGCTGTCCCAGCCTTGCAGCCTCTTGGCCAAGCTTTGGGAATTGGGCACGGGGATACAGAAGGCCACGGAGCAGTCTCTCCTGCTGCACTTGGCACAGAGAAGGCAGAGAAGGCTGGGCCCTGTACAGACCCCACCTCGTCCTGGTCACTGGTAGGGAGGGGGCCCTAGTGACACTTGTTGAAACCTGGTGGGATCGGGGAGGTAGGCTGTTTAACTGCAGCTTCTGCACTGGCCAGCAGAGGGACTCAAGAGCCAGGGATCCAACTCAGGTCTTGAGATGTGGGGGACTCCTTCCCGGGTGTCCATCCTTTCCCACAGGGTACCGACACTCCCTTCTCCTTCCCCTCACCCCCTCCCACCCTGCTGCACAGAACCTAACATTCTCACCCATCAGAGAGCCAGACTCATACCCCCTGTGCTGGCTCTAGAAAAACAAATGGCTTAGCGTCCCAGCCCACAACTCTTGTGTCCCATTTTCCTAGGTTCCCTCCCTTGTCTGTTTCTGATCCCCCAGGAGAACTCGTATGGCTGAAGGTGTTAAAATGACTAATTGGATGAAGACAATTATCTTCCTGCTACTGATGGCAGAGCTGGGGAGAGTGTGAGCGTTTGTGTTTGTGCCCCAGTGTATTCCAGTCCAGGGTCTCGGTCCACCCACGTGTCCAGGCCTGCGAGCCCCCTCCGTCCACCCATCCTGGGCTTCAGACCATGCGCCTTTAGCCGAGGACTCTGAACCCTGTGGGTCTCCTGTGAATGTAACCCCGGCCTCCCTACCAGGCTCAGGCGCTACCGACTCCCGCAGGCCCTACTTCAGGGAGCTGGGGTTTTTGGGCCCATGCAGGGAGCGCTCCAGAGAAGTGGAGGTGGAGGTGGAGGGGTCCAGGGCCCAGCCTGGGGCCTGGTGGGGCCACTTCTATAGAACTGCCACCCCGAGGGGACTGTTAGGTAGCCTTGGTCTCAAAGGGATCTGGAGATGTCCAAGGCCGCCTGGGGCCCTGGCAAGGAGGGACGGGCATGCCTCACCTTCCAGGTGGCCGTGTTTCTCCGGAAATAGGCGAACATCCTGGTGAACCAGTTATAGATCTCATTCAGGGTCAGCTGCCTGTCGGGGGTTTCCAGGATGGCCTGTGGACAAGGAAGAAGTACAGGGACCCTCAGTCTGGGCCTGCAAGGGCCACAGGCCTGTGTGCTCTGCCCCAGCTCCCCTCAGCCTGGCCCCTAACTCATCTGAGAGCAGAGGAGACCCGCTGCGGAAGCATGTGGACAAGACCGGGGGTGCCTGATGGTCCCCTGAGAGGGGCAGGCTGGTTACAGCCCAGCCAGAGGCTAAAAGGAACACGAGCCTCGAGGGCCGTGCACTTGTGCGAGGAGCACGTGAACTTCTGCTGCAGGGAAAATGGCTCCAAGGGCCCCTGCCCTAGACTGGGAAGGAAAGCAGTATTCTTGGGAGAAAGAGGTCCGGGGGTGGGGGCTGTTTGGAATTTATCCTGGTTTTTGTAAAGGGCACCCTCAACATGAGATGGCGTGTGGATGTGTGTGTGTGTGTGTGGATGTGTGTGTGTGTGTGTGTGTGTGTATCTGAGACAGAGAAAAGGAGACAGACTACAAGTGACCATAAGTCTATCAGAAAATTGTCTCATGGGAGTGTGTGTACGTGGAAATGAGGGTATGGATGACTCAGGGGGTGTAAGTGGCATCAACAGTGTGTGTGCTCCCACAGACAGGCCTGAGTGACCAGCAGGATGGCTCAGCCGAAGCCCATGTGAGGGGCCGTCTGGCTGAGAAGGAAAACGCAGGTGTGAGTGGGAGGAGACAAGTGTGAGATGGAAAGTTACGTTCTCTGGTCCCGGGACCCTGAGGGAGGGGTGCAGACTGTGTGCCTCCCCCCACCCCACCCCCCGGACTCCGTCTACCTTCCCACACTCACCTGGCGGATGAGGGAGGCGTAAGTGAAGGGGGGCCGGACGTCGGCGTTCTTGTAGAACTCGTGATTCTGGGCCAGCTCTGGGGGAGACAGGCAGAGGCTGAGGTAGCCAGAAGGGGGGGTCCAGCTTGGGGAAAGACACCCCTCCCCACGGCCCTTACCTGAGGAGATGGGGGAGCAGAACTTGTCGCTGGTCCTCCGCCGGGCGGGTCCCCCACTGTGCAGGGAGGCAGAGCCGAGGCCAGGGGGCCGTAGGGGGGTGACAGGGGCAGCGGCCGAGGTGGGGGGGTGTACGAGACCATCTGGGAACGAGTCCGCTGCGGACACGGTCACCTTGGAGAATGAGGAGGAGCCGGGGACTGGGTTCAGCTGTGAGCAACGGGGAGGATGCTGAGACCAGTGCCGACAGGATGAGGGGTCCCGGGCGAGGGGGGGGGGGCGGTTCTTGGAGGGCCGCAGGGAGGGGAGAGTCACTCACTGGCTGGCTGAAGGGCTTAGGCTCCGAGGGCCGCATGTGCAGATGGGCCATCATGGCCTGCAGCCGCTCGCTCTCCTTGGCGAGCTGTGGAGAGGTGGGAGGTGAGCAGGGGTTGTGCCTGGTGGCGGGGAGGGGCAGTCGGGCCCTCCTCCTCCACATACCAAGGCCGTCACCACCATGCGCCCCCGCCCTTGGTACCCCAGCTCCCTCCGTCCCTTGCTCCCGGAAGACCTTGGCTTTTCCCTGCCCCTCTGGCCCCTCACACCCGCAAAGCCAGGACTGGGGGCTGCAGGCTCCATGAAGCCCTCCCCGCTTCTCCAGACTGTGTGTCCCCAGCCTAGACCCCCGCACAGCCGCTGCACTCTGGGGGGCCTTCTTCCCAACAGCACACGCCTTTCCTCCCCCTCGAGAGCAGAGGCTGTGGCTGAACAACACCCAAGTTCAGTGGCACTTGTGTGTGAGAGTGCCCTCACACACTGAATGGAGATGCAGGGATGGATGAATGATTCATTCACCCCTCTTCATAGATTCAATAGATCTTTTACAACCACCCTCTCGCGCAGGGAGCTCTGCGAGGTGCCAGAGGGACATGGGTAAATATTGATTGACTGCCTGATGGACTGTCCTGAGTAGCCTCCTGAGTATTCCGTGCTGCAGAGTGTAGACTCCGGAGCCAGACTGCCCCGGTTCCAATCCCAGCTCTGCCACCCACTGGCTGAGTGATCAGAGGCAAGTTACTTCACCTCGACGCCTCTGTCTTCTGTATCTGTAAACTGGGCACGACAATAGTAGCTACCAACCATACAAGGCCGTTCAGAGGAGCCCTCGCGTCACATAGGTATTTAGTAGAGCACAAGGTAAGGGCTCAGTATGTTAGCTATGCATACCATTTTTGCTGTTTGTGTTAGTATGGGTCTCTTCGGGACCTCGCATCAGAGAGGCCCCCAACCCTGGCTTCCCCCTCAGAATCGGACTGCCCTCACCTTACAACCATGGTAACAAGGACCTAGAAAGCATGAGATGACCCTTCCATGGGACCCCCTAAATCCCTCCTGGAAAGTGAGTGCTGGGCGGGAGCCCCCCCACGCCCCTCTCCCGCAGCCTGAGGCCACACCTGGATCTCCAGCTGCTGTACCACCTGCATCTGCACGCGGCACTGGGCTGTGCTCCGGTCGTCCAGGGCGTGCTCGGTGTTGAGGTGTCTTCCGGGGGAGGAGGGGGTGGAGAAGAGAAAGTTGGCCTTGGTTCTGCTGTCACCACCCACCCCATCCCACCCTGTAATCCCGCCCACAGCCTGGAAAGCAGACAGACCAAGAGACACAAAGAAGGGAAAAGGATGGGGAAAAAAACAGAAACAAAAACAAAAACGGGGCATCGGAGGAAGCCGCCTTCTCGTCAGCCTCCTTTGATGTCTTTGCTAAAACCCCAGCTACACAGAGATCTAACTGCAAATGAACTAATTAAGTAAACCTCTGACGAAGCGTGAAAACAATTTGTTTGACCCTGATGCTGCAAGGGTCTGGGAGACAGCGGAGCTAATCGGTCAGTGACAGAGCCTGGCACGGCTATGGCAGCTGGCTGCCTGCTGCCAGCCGCCTGTCCGCCAGGCCCGAAGGCCGTCACTAGGCCGTCGCTCTCCGGGGCTGGGGCTGGGGGAAGCCGGGGGCGGGGGCCGTGGGGGAAGTCTTCTCCTTCTCCTCACACCCCCAACCTGCTGGCCCAGGAAACACAGACCGCAGACGGGGTAGGAGTGACCGGGGAGTTGATGGGGGGCAGAGAAGGAACGAGGCCCCCCCCCCGCTGGAGTGAGGATGGCAGGACAGCTGGTGGCTGAAGGCGCAAGAAGTGACAAGCTAGGTGGCAGGCTGGGGGATGAGGGGCCCTGTTAGGGGGGGCAGGCTGGGGGGCGAAGGAGAGTGGGGCTGACACCTACTTGATAAACTGGCCCAGGTCTTCACACAGGGTCTCACAGCCTGGCCACTTGCACTCTCCGTGTCCGTAGAGGGGGTGGGAGCCGGGCGTCTCCTCGTGGGAGGAGCTGGGAGGGCAGGAGGGAGATGGTGGTCAGGGACCCTGAAGACCCCGGCAGCCCTGGGTCCCGCCCAGCCCCAGCTCCCCTACTGACGACGTTTCTGTCCCTCATACAGGTTCCCCAGAGGCCAGGCACAGTTGTGTGTGCCCCGGGAGAGGCAAACCTGCCCATCCCTGAGCTCCACAACCCCACCCCAGCCTCTACCACAGGTGCCAGCCCTCAGGGTCAAGGCCAGTCCCCGGGCAGGTCTGCAGCACCTCCTCCCAGCCGGAGGCCCATACCTGTCTCTCCGAGGTGTGAGCACAGTGGGCTGTCCGTTGGGCAGGGTGTGGTGGGAGAGGGGGGGTGAGACTTTGGGGGGGGCGGCGAACGAGGTAGCGGTGGTGGCCGTGCCGGTGAGGTCCAGCCCCTCCTGCTTAACGCTGTCCTCGGCGGGCTGCCCGGGGGCACCCTCGCCCTTCCACAGCTGGGGCAGGTCCGTCGGGCACACGGCTGCGATGGGAGGGAGAGAGAGGGGAGGCTGGCCGGGCCCCAGGAACGCAGGGGGCCCCCGCCTCACTCCCAGCGCGCGCGGGGACAGCGAGGGCGTGGGGCTGGGGCTGGCCGGGGGCGGCACTCACCTTGTGGGAGGGTCTGGAGGGGCCCCGGGGCTCGGCTGGGCTGCAGGCTGAGCGGGGCTGGGGCTGGCTGGGGGCGGCACTCACCTTGTGGGGGGGTCTGGAGGGGCCCCGGGGCTCGGCTGGGCTGCAGGCTGAGCCCCTGTCTCTGCAGGCTGAGTAGGTGCTGTTGCTGCAGCTGTTGCATTTGCAGGAGCTGTTGCTGGAAGGCCAGCTGCTTGTTCCCCAGGGCCTGGTGGGGGGCCCGAGGGGGCGGGCAGAGAGGGGTGCCGTCAGCCTCAGGCGTGCCATCTGGCCCCCACCCTGCGGCCACCCCCTCCCAGGGCCTGTCGGCCCCCGGAGCTGTCGTCGTGGTGTCTGCAGCCGCAGCCTCCCTGCTCCCGGCCCAGCTTCCATAGGGCTGCATGCCTCCTCGCAGGAAACACGCACGCACACACACACACACGCACGCACGCACGCACGCACGCAGACACACACGGCCAGACCCAGACACGCAGCACGACGCCCTCCCCGCGCCCGCCTCCCTCCTTCCACCACAGCTGTGCTCGCCTGGGGGGCGCGGGGGGCTCTCATCACAATGATGGATGAGCCTGTCAGATTCCAGGGGCCACTCCCGCCTGGCGGGCACCCTTCCCACATGCCCGGGGTGCCCCCCTTCCGCTCTGAGGAGGGGGCCTCCTCCCCTCCAGCTCCTCTCCCCTCTTGCTTCTTAGATATCTACAGAGAATCAGGGCGTCTGACGGGACTTTCAAAGATCAGCATCGACAGGTCATCAGGACCCAGGCTAGGGAACAGTCACATCACTGCTGCCCAGGTGCCCGCCGCCTGCCCGCACTTGTCACTCTGCTCTTAGTGGCTCCCTCTCTCCTGCTCTGGCCCTGCTCCCCCCGCCCCCCCCCCACCCCCAGATTCAGTACTTCACACAAGCACTGACAGTCAGTCTGTCAGCGAGCCTTTTCTGAGCCCCAGGAGCCGAGCCTGTCCCGGGCTCTGGAGGCAGGGATGGCTCAGCCCACCTGTCCTGGAGGTGGGGTGGTGGGCTGGCTATTCAGCCTAGAGACAATGCAGAGAAGGAAGCAAAGAGGAGACCTTTGTCTCAGCCTAGAGACAATGCAGAGAAGGAAGCAAAGAGGGGGAGGCTGAGGGCGGGAGGGAATGACTGGGTGTCAGCAGGGCAGCCTCCTGGGAAGAGGCAGCTCGAACTTGGCTGTGGTTTGGCCAGCAGGAGGGAAGTGCGTGTCTGGGACACGGGGTGGGGGGGCACTGCAGGGCCTGGTATGGAAGCTCAGAAGGCACTGTGGCCCAGATGGGGCAGGGGGTGCAGGCTGGGGAGTTCTCTGGAGATGCAGGGCAGGATGTTACAAGAAGCAACAGAAGTTGGGGCAGGGCTGAGGGGAGGGACTGAAAGATTTTCAGAACCAGGCTAGAGGGCTGAGGTGCTGGGTCACTAACAGACAAGCAGGCAGGAAGAGGGCATGACCACGAGGCAGCCGGTCATGAGTGCGGACCACCCAACACTCACATACCCGT
Source organism: Phocoena phocoena (assembly GCF_963924675.1). NCBI lineage: Eukaryota > Metazoa > Chordata > Mammalia > Artiodactyla > Phocoenidae > Phocoena > Phocoena phocoena. The sequence continues at coordinate 71,645,775 of NC_089228.1, read as the reverse complement.
CTACGCGCATGTGCTCAGATAACACAGGGCTCAGCCCTTCTGCTCTCCTAATCCAACAACACAGAGCGAGGAGAGGAGGACTGAATGGGGTTGAGGGGAGGTGGTGGAACGTGGGCCTCCATCCCCCCATCCGGTCCCCGAGCCTTTCCTGGTTTTTCTGCTATCCCCACAAGACCATTCTGTCCTGACCACTTCGGGACTCCCAGCCCCTGGCTAGGAGAGGGCTGGCGCTGCAGGCGAGGGGCGGGGCACATCCTCTGAGGGGGCACATCCGGCCCCGCCCGAGCCCCTTACCTCTTTGGGTTGCTGCTTCCCAGCCTGCTGCTGCGTGAGGAGCTGTAAGTGGAGCTGTTCTTGCTGCTTCTTGTAATATTCCTGCAGCTGGGGGTCGACAGCAGGGTGGGAGTGGGTTAGCACAGGCGGGGGACTGCTGACCCCAAAGCAACGGCCAACCCTCTCGGGACTGGGCTGCTGTGAAACAGATGGTCCAGCAGGGAGATATCTGCTCCGAGAGAGGCTCTCCCAGAGCAGAGCCTGGACGGAGAGGGGACGGAGAGGGGACGGAGAGGGGACGGAGAGGGCAGAGGGGAGCCTCCCCGCACAGCGCCGAGCCCTCCCCCTCCCTTGGTGGGTGAGGATGAAGTGCCAGCATGTTCTCTGTCCTTCCCTGGGGTTTGGAGATACAGGTGGGGCGCTGGGAGGCCGTATGGGGGTGTGTGGGAGTCTGCTGTGGGAGAGGCCCAACCTCTGACCCCTCCCCAGCTGTCCTGGAGGAATGCAGGTCAGTCCGGCCGGAGCGGTCTCTCTGGTTTCTGCCACCGCTTTGGCCTTTGGTGATGTTGGTAGTAAACAGGGTGGGAGTGGGGAGGCCAGTGCCTGGAACACCTCACCCTCCGCTCCCTGACCTCCCAGGCGGCCCCGGGACCAGGCTCACCTGCTGTAGCATGAGCGCCTGCTGCTGCTGGAGCAAGGCCTGCAGCTGTGGGGGCGACAGGATCTGCTGCATCTGCTGGGGGGTGAGCATCTGTGGCGACATCATGGCCACCGACACGGGCACCTGTGAGATTCGGCCGCGTCAGCCCCTCACCTCCGCCCCACCCCGGGGAGGGTGCGCGCCCAAGCCCCTGCCCACAGCAGGGCAGAGCAGCTCCGCAGTGAGCTGCCTGGGCTCACGTTCTGGATCTGCCACCTGCTAGCTGTGCGCCTCTGGACAAGTGACTCACCTCCCTTGTTCTTGGTTTTCTCGTCTCTGAAATGGAAGTAGCGACAGTGCCTGCCTCTTAAGGTCGTTATGAGGGCTAATGAGTTAGTACTTAGAACAGAGCCTGCAGGCGGTTGGACATTACTGCAGGATGTGCTGTCTTTGGTGCACGAAGATTGGACCCCAGCGACACTGGTTAGTAGAATCCATGCTTCGCAGGGTTTCTCCCCCAGTGATGGGGAGGGGCAGCACCTAGCCACTGCTGACTCCAGCTCAGTCCGTTCTGAGAACACGACCTACAAGGTGGGCCTGGCCAGGAGGGCAGCCTGCAGCCCACACGGCATGAGGACCTGGACTTCGGCCCCTCTCACGTGCGTGTCACGTGCTACAGCACACCTGTCTAGACGGCACACACAGTGACCGGGAGCTGACGCCCAGGGAGCACCGTGAGGGCCACCCTGTGTGAGTCTGTACGCGTAATCACCTAACTAGGTCCCAGTGGGGTGGAAAGAACGCCACGCAGAGACGCGGGGAGAGGGCAGGCTGCTCCTCCCCGCTCTGCAATGAACTTGCCAAGTGACCTCCAGCCATTCACTGGCTGTCTCTGGGGTGTCAGTTTCCTCCACCATAAAACAGAGATGCCTCCTTCCAGCTGGAACTTGCAGGATTCTCATAGTAGGGCAGCTTTCTGCCCCCTGTCCTGGGTGAGGCCTCTATAGGAGGCCCAGAGAATCTAGCTACAGGCAAAAGGTTCAGGGAAAAGCAGTACCATCATTCTTTTCCCAGTTCCCACCTCCCCTGAAACCCCTAGCCTGTGCAGTCATAGCCTGGGTAGTCCAAGCTGCAGCACTGCCTTGATGCCCTGTTTTAGCAGGACAGGTGTCCTGGCACGGCAATCGGCCACCCCCATCGCACTTCAAGCTCCATGTGCACAAGTCTCTAATCTCCCGTCTCACTCCCCAGCCCTAGCAGAGCTGGCACATGGCAGGCACTCGCTAGGTGTGTGCTCCCCCCGAGGTGAGTTACCTTCTTGGCAGATCAACCCTGGGGCAGGGAGGGAGGGGTGCTGGTGGGCCAGTCCAGGGGGAGTGTCTCGCAGAGACTTGTCCTGGTCAGGACAGCACAGCTTATGTCCCCAGTGGATTCCTGGGCCCTTTCACCTTCCCCCAGCCCCACAGGTGGGGCAGAAGAGGAGGAGTTGGTTCCATTCAGGATCCCTGGCAGAGGCAAGGCTCAGCCTCAAGCCACCAGTGAGGGCATCCCCAGGCAGAGGAGCAATGGGGGGGAAGTGCAGTGGCTCCAGGGACATCGGTAAGTCTCACTGCCCCCACCTCTTCTTGCGCCCCCTTCACTAGTGGCTGAGCCCCAGCCCTGGGCTCCCCTCCTTTACTGCAGCCATCTCTGTGCAAACATCCCTGGAAGGGGCACCTAGCTTTTTAGCCACGGCCACGCCGTGTGAATGAAGGCTCTGAGGGGCCTCTAACGACGAGCCTTAAGCGGCAGCGTTGGGACTCACGTGCAGGTCTGTGTGCTCTGCAGTTCCCTATGTTCCCACATCCCACACCGCCTGTCTCCCCGCCGCTCAGAGCAGGTCTTGAGAAGGGTTAGGAGAGTGTGTGGAAATGGAACCATCCAGGGAGCTCAAGGGTTCGATGAGGCTAGAGATCCCAAAGGCCAACCTCTCTCTTTACAACTGTCTCCTGGGGAGGCTCGGGAAAACCAGGCTGCAGGGCTCTTCTGGTTCCCACTCTCGGAGGGGCAGGCCATGGCACACATCCAGCCCCCCTTGCAGAGCCAGCCTGTATCCTTTGCTGGGTGCCCCCGAGGCAGCTGCATACCTGTCCTTTGACACGGGGGCCCCCAACATGGTGGAGCTCAGAGCCCTGGATTTCTGAGTCAGACGACCCAGGTTCTTGTCCCTGACACTGACTATCCTTTGAAATCGCCAAGCCTCACTTTCTGCATCTGCGAACTGGGCTTTGGCACAGCTGCCCTCCCCGCTTCACAGGACTACCCAAGATGATGTTGGTGGCGGCTGATTACATGCCAGGCGTGCCAGGTGCTTGGCTAAGCCCTTTATGTGTATTATCTCCCCGAATCCTCACAGCAGCCCTGGGAGGAGGGTACCATCATCGTCACCATTTTAGAGGTGAGAAAACCGAGGCCTAGAGGGACAGTGGGGGAAGAAGTAAGTGAAAGTGGTTTGTATGGCCATGAAATTCTACACAAATGTAAAGAAAATTACTTTTTAAAACATTCCGGATTTTCCTTTCCCCTTCTTTCCCTCCCCTCCTCCACGAGCGCACCTTAGGCGCACCAGGGCCTCAACGTTCCGGCCCCAGGGCCATTACGTGGCAAGGGTCACTTTGGGCAAAAGCTCTGGGCCTCCCATGCTCACGGCTGTGAGAACTGAACTAGAGGAGATGGACAGGGCCCCCAGCCGAGGAGACTGAGCCTAGACACCCAGGAGGTCTTTCCAGGCACCAGGGGTGTGAGTCACTGCGAGTGGCCTGCAGGAAAGGATGTGGTATTTCCTTCCTTGGGGCTTTCCTACTTGGAGGCAGGGGAATGGAAGAGATGACCTTGGAAGGCCTCCCCGGCCCCTGCTATTCCTGCCAGTTGGCTGAGCCGCAGGCTGGAGAGGCGGCTGCGGTAATCTGGATGGATTACCTTGTGTGTACTTGTCTTGAAGGTGGCCCAGCAGGGTCAAGAAAGGTCAGTGAGGTGGCAGCTGCCTGCTATCTCCTGAGCTGGCTGAGCCCATCCCTTCCCCTCACATCCCTTGGGGGTTCTGAGGAGTGAGCTGGAGCTCCCCTGGTGTCCCCACTGACCCCTCACCAGGCTGGGATGTGTCAGGATGGGCACCGTCAGCTAGTCAGCCCAGCAAGGCCCGTGAGTCACCATCTGGAGGGCGGCCAGGGCAGCTAAATGCTTACAAAAGCCCTGGCAGTGTGAGCCCCGGGCAAAATGCCGACAGCTGCCTCCAGCCCCTCCCTCGGGGACCCTGCTCAGGCCTGGAGCCCTCCGACCACCATGTAAATCACCGTGGGGCAGACACTAGGTCATTTACAAAATCATCTCGTTTTATCCTCACCATCCTAGGGGACAGATGCTGTTATTAGCCCCATTTTGCAGATGGGGCAACTCAGGCTAAGGTTAAGAAACCTGTCCAAAGTCACACAGCTGAGAAGGGGCAGAGCCAGGATTTTAACCCAAACAACCAGCTCCAGAACTCACACCTTCCCGCATACACTGTGATGCTGCCGTGTGCTTAGCATAGCAGTGAACGGCAGTCCCCGGTACAGGGCCCTGGCCCGATGGTTCTCTGGGCTTGGGGAGACGGGGGTTCTTGGGGCCATGTCTGAACTTCTCCAGGAGCCTGGAGCCCCAACCCTGGATACCTTCCTTGCCTCTCATCCCCACCCTCAGGTTCATAATCTCCAAGGAAGTGGGGCTTCTGACCCCGTATGGGGTCCAGGGCCTAGAAATAGCTTTTCTAAGAACTCAAGGCTGGTGGTGGGAGAGGGGAGAGCATATTTTGTTGATCTGGGGCCTGAGTCAAGTGGGTAATGCCGATCCATGGCAGCCTCTTTCCCAGTGGTTCCCAACTCAAGGCAGGATTGCCTGCCCACTCACCTCCCAGCCATGTTCACCACCCCTCTCTTAGAGCCAGCTTCAGAAGAGTTTCTAAAACCATATTGGGTCTCCAGCTCCAGCCTGGAGACTGCCTGGTTTGTCCCTGCGCCTGGGCCCCAGGCAGGGAGAGCTCAGTCACAGAAGGCAGCACGGGTAGCTGGGAGTTTGGGCAGAAGGTTGGCTAGGGCAGGCCCCTTAGCTGTGCCCAGTCTTCGTCTCATCTTCTCAGCCCCCTTGCCATTTCTAGAAGTTCTTCTTGGTGTCTCACCATGATCTTTCTTGCTGCAGCTCCAGCCAGGACTGAGGACTACCTTCTGGTCATTTGCAAGTGCAACTAAGCTCTGGCCTAGTCTCCCCACACACCCAGGGACCCCGATCCCCATATTTAAGAGGTTGAGTTTGGGTCCTTGATTCTGGCACCAAATTATATCCATCCCAACCCTCAGCCTCGAAATAAGCTTCCTCCGTGTCAGGTACCATTCCTGCTCCTCCCAGCCCATCATACATGGTGAGCACTCTGCAGATGTTGTCAGTTTAGGAAGTACTGAGTAAGTGTTTGTTGAGCGACCCCTCTCGTTTTTTGGGGGAGGGGTGATCTCCGAAGGAAGATTCCACAGCCTCCTTTCCTTTCTTAATTATTTCAGATCCTACCCTTCTTACCCTGCTGCAAAGTCCTTCGTGATGTCTGACCTCAGTCCCTCCAACCACCATCCAGCTCCTTCCCTCTTACTTGGGTCTGGAGACCCTCTCTGGGTTGGGGAACATTCCTACTGTTCCCCAGCCTACCCTTCCCTGTTCTTAGAAGCGGGTACTAGGCTGGGCCCAGGGTAGAAAATTCAGAACAGATTCAGAACAGTAGCCCGAGGGCCACTTCAGACCCAGGGAGTATATGGGGGGCTCCCGAATTCCAAGAGACCCAGTCCTGACACTACGGGGGCATGAGAACCTACTACCTCATTCCCGTTAGTGGCTTATCCGAACTGTCCTCCCCTTCCCCGCCCAGGCCACTACCCCTCTTTGCCCAACTCCTCCCCCCCCAGGGCTGTCTCATTAGGTTGGAGACTTTTAAAAGAGGGTCACAGCTCAGGCCCCACAACTGTCCTGTCCAGCACCTTCAACTTCTTGAAAGTACTTTCGGAATGTAAGCTTGTTTCACAGAAAATCCAGATATGCCCTTGGAGCCACAGAGCACCGGAACCTGCCCCAGGACAAACCCAGTCCCGGGTCCTTCTCCGACCACCCTGTACCCCCTCCCTGCCCTGCTCCTCTCGTCCCCCCACTCCCTCAGCACCCCACCCTTCAGGCTTCAGCGCTTTGCGGATCGGATCGTGCTCACCCTTCCTCCCTTAGATAAACTTCCTTCCAAAGCCCCGTTTAGTCCCCTCCCCAATTTGGAGCCACCACCCCTCTCCCCCCACCCCCCCCCAAGAGGGGTGGGGAGGGCGAGGAAGCCTGGCTGTGGGGGGTGGGAGGGGGAGGGGAGCCAGGCAGGGAGGGGAGCTAGGGGGAGGGGAGCGGGCTGCCCGCGGAGCTGTGACCCACCCCGACTCAGACGGCAATTCTCCCAAGTTCTTTGTGACACAAAAGGTAAACAGAAGGCCTGGCTTACCCCCCGCCCCCAACCCCATCTCCCCTCCCCTCCCCCAGCCAGCCAGATGGGCCGGCACGCTGCGGGGAAGGGAGAGGGGGACAAAAAGGGCAGACTGTGCAAAGGAAAACAAAAGAGACACAGAGACATCAAGAGACAGGAAACGTGGGGAGACAGAGAGAGCTGGTGGGTGAGAGACGAGGAGGTGGGGGGAGGGCGTGGTGGCCTCAGCAAGTGAGACAGCCTGGGAGGGGAGCAGAGAGGGACGGGCCCAGTGACCCAGAAGTGCCAGGGAGAGACCCTGGGCGCAGAGGCAGGGAAGAGGAGGCAGGCAGACAGGTACAGAGACAGAGGGCTCAGGCAGACTCAAACTCTGAGCGACAGACGTGAGGCTTGGTAGAGGAAGGGCTGGGCGGTCAGGTGCAGATGAGAAGGTGGTGTTTCTTCACCTGCCCCTGCAGTGACTGCAATCCCCTCTGGAAAGCCGCCCCCTCTCTGGCACTGGGGATGGGGCCAGAGCAATTCTCCAGCCGGTGCTTCCCCGCCCTCGGTGCCAAGCCCACCCTCCGACCTGGCCCCAGCCCAGCCCGGTACAGCAGGGCATCCTCCTCACCTGCACGGCAGAGGCCGACTGCTTGCTGTCATTGTTCCCTGGGGAGCTCAGGCCCGAGGCCTGCTGCAGCAGGAACTGCCGGGCCACTTGGAGAGCCTGCAAGACAGGGAGGAATCAGTGCTCCGGCTGCTCCAGCAGACGTGGGAGGGCAAGGGTCAGTGCAGGATCCTGGATTCGGGGAGCGTTTGGAGAGAATAAAGGGGAGGAGGTCAGGGTCATGTAGAAGGTCTTGGGGATGAGTGAGAGGGTCACAGGGTCCACCTGGGCTAGGGGATAAGGATGAAGGTAGGAGTCACTGAGAGAAGCTGCCAGGCTTTGGGGATCAGAACCTGCAGGGACTCACTCCGGGACCTGGTGAGGTTTTTGTTGGGACTCAATGGGGTCAGCAAATGGGTCAGTGGTCAAAACAAGGACCCAGGAGAAAGTACAGTGGTGGACTCAGGCTATTAATAGTAGGTCCAATTTGTCGAGCATCTACTACGTGTCAGGTACTTTACAGGCAAGATGTCATTTAATCCTCTCCCGGGAGGGTGTGAGGTAGGGATTATCAGTCCCAGTTTGCAGATGAGGAAACTGAAGTTAAGTAATACGCCCAAGGTCACACAGCTAGGAAGCGCCAGAGCCAGGATCTGAGGCCAAGAAGCCTGGCTCCAAGGCCATCTGCCTTACTAGGTGGTCGGTCTGGGGGCTATGGGAGTAGCATTCACTTGGAGTCAGAGCACACAGTTGAGGGGATGAGGGTGGAGTCTCAGGGTCTGAGCGCTACGTGGCTTTATGAGTCAGGGCAGGAGGTCTGGGAGCAGGGCCTTGTGGCACTGGGGGAATTGGATCAAGTCCTGAAGGGAGTGTGTGAGCTATCAGTGAGTTACACTGACTGTCGTGGTCGGGGCTTGGAGGCCACGGTGGCTCAGACTGGACTCTGAGCCGGTGGGATCATGAGAATGGGAGATGCATGGAGTCTGCAGGAAGTTCTCTGTAAGGTCAGCCAAGCAAGCCCTCCATCCCCGGCCACTCCAGGTCAGTAAGGGGCTCAGAGGCAGGGGATGTGGGGACCTGTCCTGAATCCACATTTCAGGAGCACAGAATATACCCAGGTTCCTCAAAGATCTCCTTGGTGGCCAGAGCAGTTGTGTCCAGGCCTTTGACAGGGGGGCCTGGCATCAGGCAGACCTGGGTTTGAAGCCCAGTTGTGCCGCCTACCGGGTAGTGTGACCTTGGGCAAGTTATCCCCTATCTTTGTGTTCCAGTCTGCTCTGCAAAACTGGGCTACTACCTAACTCTGAAATACGTGCGGGTGGGGGTGGGGTGTTAAAGGACCAGTGCTTGGCACTTGGTCGGCATCGTATCCTGAATCTCTCACTTCCTCCAGCCTCTCCCCAGCGCACCTATTAAAAGCAACAGGCCACCTGCGGCTTCCTCACACATCAATCCACACACACTTGTCTGTCCTCACGTGGACTTCCACTCTCCTACCCACCGCGAGCACCACCAAGGCAGACCTATAAGGTGGGACACGGATGCACTCATAGCCCCCCACCCCGCCACTCAGCAAACACTTAGGGGCGCCCACTGTACACCAAGCATATATACACACCCCCTTCGCTGCCCTTTCATTGAATAGCTGAGCCTCCCTGAGGCTTAAACCTAGTTTACCTTAGGACAGTACCTAAATACACCCTGGTGTATCTATGGGAGCGTGTCCCAGGGCAGACCTGGTGTCCAGATTGGCATGCCCTTCACCAGCGCCCCAGATCCTAGGCCTCTTCCACACCCCTCCTCCCCGGGACCTCACACTGGGAGGAGTGGCCCGGGGTTGCTTCTCTTCAAGATTCACATCAGAAAGTAGAAATCTGACCTGAGTCAAGGGCTCTGAGAGGCTGTGGGAGGAGGTGCAGGGTGAAGAAGGGGAAGGAGGTGGCCAGCTGCTCATCCGGAAGGGGCCCTGCCTCTATGTGCCTCGTTTTTTAGGGACCCCCCCACCCAGGTCTAATGACACGGGCTGGACAGATGCTCTCTGTCCTCCAAAGGTAGAGATGGGGTGGAGGGGTCAGAGATCAGGGGGCAAGGTGGGTGAAGAGGATGGCTCAGAGGGGCTGGCAGCCCAGGTGACCCAGAGGGGATGCTGGTCAGGGTGGGGGGAGGAAGCCCCCCCCAACCCAATCCCTGGTGGGAAGAGGGGAGCCACAGGGGAGGGTTTTCCAGGGGAAGTTGGAGGGAGTCCCGAGCAGTCTCCTGGTGGGGGGAGTGGCCTGGGGGGCTGGATTCTCTCCCCACTGACTCACTTACTTGGTGGTCCCCTGGAGCATGAAATTACAAGATTTACAGGAAAAAAAATGACAGGGCCTTGCAATCTCATTCCTGTGAGACCTCCCTGCGACAGGCCCCACCCCTCCTATCACTCTGAGCCTTCCCGCCCCCCGCCCCCCGTTAGGCCAGGTGACAGGGGATCGGGTGAGACTCTAGGCCTGGCCAGGTTATCACCTCCTCTGACCTCCCACCCTTCCCCCCACACTCCTTCCTGCCGTTTCCTACGTGCCAGGGACGGTGCTAGGTGCTGGGGATACAGAGAAACAGAACTTGGCCCTGCCCCAGGGCTCAGGGCCTGTGCTGTGATGAGACGCCCGTCACAGACTGAGGTGGAGATGGACACCAGCACCGGGGCCCAGACGAGGTGGCAACGCTGACTGGAGGCTGGAAGGGCAGGCTCACCAAGTGGACAAGAAGGGTGAAGGGTTCAGGGCGTTCCAGGCGCAGCGACCCTCATACCACAGACGACTGAAATAGCCGGTGAGTCTGGGGGCCTGGAAACCACTTGCAGGGACAGAAAATTGAGCTGTGTTGGAGGTCAGTAGCCAGAGAGGCTGGAGAAGCCCAAGGGGTCTGCTCCTCTAGGCACTTCATTCGTTCATCCTTCACTTTCATGGCCACCCACCTCATACTGGCTTGGAGAAGAAGGGGAGGTGACAGGGGGCAGCACACGCTCATTTCATGGACTTTGCTTAACAGCCCAGCCTTGACCCAGTTAGGGACTTGGTACCACCTAAAGATCACCCTATAGGTGCCCAGGGGTGAGGGTGATGGGCAGACCCTGGGTTTGGGGCCCAATCTCCCCTCCCCAGATGGCCCGGACATGTCACTGACTGCTCAGTGCCCTGTAATGCTGCGCCATCCCCCACCCCCATCTGGACCCCTAGCCAGGGATGGTGCTCTGGGAGGAAGGGCGGGGGAGGCCCTCTGGCCTAGGATGTCCTCCTCCAGGGTGGTCACCCAAGGGATCAGGTAGGTCTAAGACTTTCTAAAGCCCCGAGTCACAGTCGCCACTCTGGCACACCAGGCATGTGTCCGCACTGCCTGCCGTGGCTGGGCCCTGATACACGGGGTTCAGTTTCTCTTCCTTGTGGGCCAGATACAGCTTTGAGTAGGAAGAGGCATTGAGAATCCCACCGGGGAGAAGGCATGGGGGTGCTCAGGGCAGAACGGGAAATTGGGAGCCATTTGGCCTTTTATACCATATTTTCCTGCTCCCTCCACCCCTCAGACTGAAAACCAAATGCCCAGCTCTGTGGTTTGGGGAATGAAGTCTAGTTTTCCTCTAAAGGAAGCAGTACTGGTCCATTCAGGGCCCGGACCCTGGTCAAAGGGATCTGGGTCCAAATCCTGGCTCCACCAAATACTGAGTGACCTTGGGCAAGTCACATCACTGCTCTGAGCCTCAGTTTCTTCCTGTGTAAAATAGGAAGAACCCTATAGTCAGCTCACGGGTTTGCTGTGAAGAACACACGTGACGGTGTACATGGAGTACTCGGCACGGGGCTGGCAGTGGGTCCTGGATGGACATTAACTTGTGATCTTTCACCTTCCCAGGCAGCTCCTGATCATTTGTCCAGTGCCACCCAGAAGGACTTGTTAACCAAGCCCTTTTCCATCTACACCCACCCCCATTCCCCCTCAAGCCTAAGAACTCAGTCTCGCTAATGAAGCCGAACTCTCCTCCCCCAACCGCCCATTCAGAAGTCATTAGCAGGAGCTTCACAATTAGGAACAAATGGCTTATAACGGATGGCATCCGGGGAGGGCGGCAGGGTTGGAGGGGAATGAAGCTAGTGCTTTGAGGGCAACAGGGAGCTGCTAGGAAAAGAAAAACAAGTCTTGGGGCAGATGCATCTCTCATCTGCAGGATGAGACTACACCCTCATTTCTGTCTTGGAGAATTTGGGGGAGGACCAGCATATCCTCTCTGTGGAGGCCAGGTGCAGGGCTGTTTACTGGTTCTTTCTCCAGGCTGGAGGATTCCAGGTCTGTGTCGGGGTCCCAGCCTTACTCTGTGCGTCTGGGAGGGCGGGGACGTGGTGCTCAGGGAGAGACAAGCACGAAGGGCTGAACTTTGAGAACAGAGAAGCAGAGTCACGCAGGTCACAGACCTGGTGAGCTGGAGTGTTAGAGGGTATCTAGTCTAGTGTTTTCCCAATTGCTGGTCATGAGCTAATGGTGGGTCATACAGTATCAACTTAGAAGGTCAAAAAAATAGGAAAAAATACACACACACACACACACACACACACACACACACACACACGAAAACATCAGAGTTACTAGGTAAGCATACGCATTGTTTCGTGAAACTCTTGTGTGCTGCCACTCCAAATAAAAGGCATTTCTTACGGCAGATCTCCAGCAAAAAGGTTTGTGAAACACTTATCTAGTTCACTTTATCGATAAGGAAACGGAGATCCGAAGAGGGGCAGTAAAGCGCCCCAAAGTCACACAGCGGCAGAAGCAGAACCTGAGTCCCCCTGGGCCTGACACGGGGCTCTGCACAGGGACGAGGAGCCAGGAGCTGGGCAGACAGGATGGAGGAACCCCCGCCCCAGCAAACTCTGGTCTAATGGTGGTAAAGAGGAACCAAAATAAACAAAACCCAAACTTCTTTTGTCTGCATCTCGCTAATTTGGGCAAAACTGGGATCTCAACTGTCTTGATAATTTCAACTGGGAGCTGGCTCCATTTAGGGGAAGGGGCCCTAGAAGGGTGTTTGGTGGGCCGGCCCACCCCAAACCTGAAAAGCCCTCCCAGGAAGGCCCATCACCTGCCCCCCACCCCCGGAATATGACTTTTGATTCATTTATCTATAATTCAGCGAGTTATTTGTGAAGCCCCACAGGGCACTCACACTGTCCTAGACACTGGGGACATGGCGTATCTGCTTTAATGGAGCTCACGTTCTAATGGGATGAGACAGACCCTACAGCAAAGCGAAGCGAGCTGTGAGACGGTGGCCAGCGTTACGCAGAGGACGGCTGGCTGGTTACTTAGGTTGCGTGGCCAGGGAAGGCCTCTCCGAGGACGCGTTTAGGATGAGGGGGCTACTCTTTCAGGGGAGGGTATTCACGGTTGGAAGGAGCTGGTGCAAGAGCCCGGAGGTGGGCATATAAGGTTGGAGCGTTATGAACCAAAAAGGCCAGCATGGCCAAGCTGAGTGGCCTGAGAAGAAGTCCCAGGGGTCAGCAGCGGCCACATCCCTGGGACGACGGCTTTTTACTGCCTTCTACACTCAAGGAAAAATTGCTGGAGGCTTTTAAGCAGGAATGGATACAATCTCTTGAGAGGAGATACCTAACCTACTGCTAGTAAACAGTAGGTACCTAATAAGTATTTGTTGACTTGAATTAAACAGGAAATGTCTCTCCATCTACCCCTTGAAATACAAGTCCTCTGGGACCAGAGTGTGGAGGGAAGGGGTGCAGGGAGAAGGGTCAGGGGTCAGGGGCCCCCACCACTAAGGGTGCTGACCTGGGGAGATCCAGGTTCTCCACCAGCCAGGCTCTATCCTCCAGCAAAGAGACATAAAAATGAAATTACACAGAGAAGGGGGGCAAGGAGGATGGGGGAGAGGAGACCATAAAACCCCCGAAGCGATTCTACACCTTTTCCCTTGGAGAAAAAAAAAAAAGCTTTTTGGAAAAGGCTGTAAATGTTTTTTACACCAGCCTCGTAAAGATGACATCGGTGCATTCTCAAATTAGAACCATTAAAATGAAAACCAGCAACGCGCAGATACAGACAGGCCCACGTGGGTGGGAGATGCACAGACCGGTTTTAGGACCCCTTCACCGCCAAGCCAGCGTCTTGAGAATGCCTCCTCTCCACAGAACAGAATTAACAAACGAACCCAACAGTGCCCCAAAGGGCAAGGCCCTCCCCAGAGGCTCCTTCCTTCCCTCCCTTCGGGCCCCCAGCAGGGAGCAGCCCCAGGCCCATCCAGCCCCTCTGGGCCCAAACCGGCTCCGCCAGAAAGGTCCAGCAGTGGCATCCGGGAAGGAGCTGAAATAGCGCGGGGCAGTCGCAGGACGGTGGCGCTTCCCCTCAGAGAGACTCCTCCCAGATGGGTCCCAGTAACTGGAGTTCTCCAGAAGGAGTTCCATTCCCAGGCCTGGGTTCAGCGCCACCCTCACGCTAGCCATTCCGCAGGGGCTGTAAGTGTGGGGTTTACAGTGGGGACTGTGGGGGGCATGCACTTCCCTCCCCACTGACCCCCACAGGGGATCCTCAGAATGAAGGGGCTCCAGTAGGAGAAAACCTAGCTCACCCGCTGGGCAGTGGCCCTGGGATGCGGCCTGTCCCACTTCAATCCTTCACCCTCAGAAGCGGAAACACTCACCCCCTTTCCCCAATTCTCCCCAGTCCCCAAACTCCTATCAGTAAGGACAAGAACTCTGGTAATAAAAAGGGGGTGAGAGGGGGAAAAAAGAGGGGATGTCAGAATTCCACAGCAGAAGGAAAACCTGGGAGCACAGTGGACTTGCTCTTCCCTAGTCCCAAGGAAACGGGGGCCTGAGCATCCCTTTCCCAGGCCCCAGGCCCTCTCCTTGACCTTTCTCTCCCCTCTTAGGGAAACTTCCTTTTTTGTTGGACTAGGGGGCAGACACACAAAACAGGGTGGCCTTTGGTTTAGTAACCCAGGAAGGGTAAGAGAAGGGGGGTTATGGGCTTCCCTGGTGGCGCAGTGGTTGAGAGTCCGCCTGCCGATGCAGGGGACGCGGGTTTGTGCCCCGATCTGGGAGGATCCCACGTGCCGAGGAGCAGGCTGGGCCCGTGGGCCATGGCCGCCGGGCCTGCGCGTCCGGAGCCTGTGCTCCGCAGCGGGAGAGGCCACAGCGGTGAGAGGCCCGCGTACCACCAAAAAAAAAAAAAGAGAAGGGGGGATTAGGTCCTCTCCCCTGAGGCATCCTCTCAGGACCCTGCCCGTCACCTTACTACCCGGGCCCACCTCTCACCTGCTCTATTCCCAAGCAGGAGGGAGAGGTCGGTCGTTTCTAACACTACCCCACAGCTGTCCCGGGTCAGGGACCTCACCCACGGGAACTTTCTAAGTCTCGCCTCTGAGGAGTTGGGGTCCCAGCTCTCCCTCCAGGCCCCAAGTACTTCCTGGGAAGGGGTTCATTCTACAGAAAGAAGAGGGGAGTTTGGAGGGTGTAGGACTAGAAATGAAGGAGCAGAATCTGGGGCAGGAGGGTGGGAGTCCCAAAGACTGAAGAAATGGGCCCCAGACCTGAAGACGAAACGCGTGTGTGAGGTGCCTGGGCTAATTCACCTCTGAAGTCTCCCCTTTCCACCCCATCCCCCTAGAGAAGAGCCAGATGGGGGAGGAGAACAAAAATCTCTTCCATTCTTCTTTCCCCAGCTCCCTGACCCTCCCCTCGCTCCATCTCTATGGAGGGGGGTGAGTTAAAAGCCCATGAATGTGCAGAGCCCCCAAACCATTTTGAATCTCCTCACAGGATGTGAACAGGGTGGGATTTGGCCCCAGTTGCCAAGGCAACTGCGGTGGGAGTTCCCAGACGCTAGGCAACCCTCCTGTGACCCCCGCTGACCTGTCACCCCCGCAACCAGAAGACAATAGGAGTGCAGGCTCCGGAGGCCCAGGACGCCTTTCAGCTCAGCCGCAGAGCCAGCAGCCCTGCCCGCCCCCACTGTCTGGCCCAGTCCTCCTGGCCCCAAGTCCAGCGAGCATCCAGCCTGGTCCCCAAAACCTCCCCAGGCCCTCCACCTCACCTCCCCAGAGCTGGCACACACTTCTCCCAGCCCTGGCTGCCCCCCATCAGGGATATTTGTGGAGTCTATGGGGAAAGCCCTACACACTGGGAACATTTTAATACAGGTGAAATTAGATTAGGAGAAAATGCAGGGGCGACCTTCAAAGAAAAAAGCCATCCTAGAGGGGAAGTATGCGGCCAGGGGCCACTGAGGAAGGAGACTTTGTCTTGGTGAAGGAAGGGAGGGGGCTGACGGGCAGCTGGCACGCCTGTTCGGTTCAAGGCATTCTTTAACAGCAGCTGGGGATCACCAACTCCAGCGGGCCAGCAGGGTGCCAGGTGCAAAATAAGGTTCGATGCGTGTTTGCTGAGTGAATGCACGCTCCAGGGCCCACAGGGCTCTCCTCTCCACGCTTCCTTCTCAGGGGTGAGTCTCCAGGAGACTGGAGACCAGATGAAAGCCCCAAGGACAGAGTGGAGGCGGTGTGGCTCTGTCACTCCCCAAAAAGAGGGCTGGGAGGAGGGAGCGGGAAGCTGGGGCCTTGACTGCTGAAATGGGGCAGCCAGAGGGGGACCCTCTCTCCAGTCAGACAGAGCCTGGCAGCTGAGCCCTGTCTCCCCTACCCCGCCTCTGTTTAAACAAGCTCCCAGCCTGCTGTTGCATGGAAACAGGCGCCTGCTCTTGTTCCAAAGTGACGTGGCTGCCCTCTTCAGCACTGTTTGTTTCAGCCTAAAGTCCTGTCACCAGCCTGACTTCTGACTCGCCCTGTTTATCTCTCTCTCTCTTTTGTCAACTCATTACTCCCAAAGGCCAAGACTGCATTTCCAGGGCTTGTTTATCCAGAGCAGAGGGGCAGGGACTAACAGACCAACCGACAGACGGACCAAGAGGAGCCACGGAGGCACGAGGAGGAGGGACCCGGGCACTGCCCGAAGACTCGCTCACACCCTCTGCCTCTGGAGTGGCCACTCAGAGCCAGGGGCCACTGCTGCTTTTGTTGGTTTGTTTCAAGAGCGCTTTTAGATTGGGAGTGGAGTGCTCTCATTCACTCACCAGCAGTGGTTAATTTAGCACCTACTAAGCGCCAGGCCTTGCTGCCTCCATTTCCCTCAGGGGACTGTGAGTGTGGTGGGAGCTGAGCCCTGCACTAGGAACCGGGAGTCCTGAGATCTAGCCTTTCCCGTGTCCACCTGGGCGAGTCAGTGCTACCTCTGGCTGCCCCCTCATTGTGATATGGGAATAGTAACACCCATCTCCCCAGGATGGTGAAGCAATGAAAGACCCAAAGCACCAAACAGAGGCAAGGTGTTTGTTTGTCCTCAGAGGACTTCCTGGTGGGGGTCGAGGAGGAGGGGGCACTCGCTGGGCCACGGCCCTCTTTCCTACATTCACCCTACCCCACAAACAGTCAGAGACACTTGTTGAGGGGGGCCCAGAAAGTGTTACCCTCAAGCTCCCCCCAAAGCCTCGCTCATATATTGGAGGGAGAAGGACAGCCCACAGACTGTTTCCTTTTAATTGAAAATTTTGTAATTTTAATTTTGCAGGGTTCTTTTCATAGTTTGGAGCCAAGAAAACCTTTTTTAAGTCTCAAATATTTTCCTTGGCCCCAGGCACTACGCCCATAGTGAGCCCAAATGGATAAAACAGCCCTCCCTCCGCCTGCCTCCAAATCTCCACCCCAGTTTATTTGTGAAACAGATATAGGATTTTCCAGGACTTTGGGATATTCACCAAAACAAACAGGGATAACTGGAACGTGGAATATAGATGGTAGAACGTGGCCTGAGCGCAACGCAGAACAGAGAAACCTGATCGGTACAGACAGTTCTGTCCCTCCCCACCCCACACCTCTCCCCACTTATCCTGATATCTGTGTTCAGTCTTCTCTTTAAATAATTTTTTAAAAGAAACTTTCCAGTTTCAGTATTCCTCCCAGCCCTCCCCCGACATTCAAAATTTTTCACAGCTCTGTCTGCACAGAGGTGCAGGAGGGGAAGAGTTTTCACCCATACAAAATGGGTGGCCTTAGAGATTTCTGGTGGGGTGTGCTCTGTTATTATTTTGATGAAGGGCAGGGTTCTGCCCTTTGACCTTCAGTCCCCCGCAGGTGGTACAGATTCTGTGGGTCTCTTCCCCAGAGAACCTGTTTAGGAGGGCTTGGGAGATACCAGCAAACTCCCAAAGACCATCTCCCTGGAGAAAGGAGACAGGCCCTTACTGCTCAAGTTTCCACTGTTTGCAAGAGGAAGGAATTTTTTAAAGTCCTCAATTCTGTTCACATCCGTACTGACCAGGGATTTTACACCCAAACTGCATCTGATCCTAACAACCCCGGTACTTTAGGTGCCAAGAGGTAAGGGAAGCCCAGGACTGGCCAAGGTTGACAGCTGGGAAGGGGCAGGCTGGGGCTTAGCCTGGGTTTGTTCAGTTCCTGCATCAATGCTGGCTGACCAGCTCAGCGCAGAGCGCGGGGCCGGGCTTCTGACGGTGCTGCTTCCAGTCTGACCTCTAGCTTCAAGAAGTGTGGTGGTAAAGGGCCCCTTAGGGGCTATGGAGTCAGAGAAGGAGCCCCAGGGCAAACCTGGGAGAGAGCATGAGGGCGATGTGGGTACACACATCTGTGTGCACGAGGCGGGGGTGGGGTAGGGGCAGGGAGGAACATGCAGTACCCGAATTTTCCACATTCCCAGCAGAGCCCCCAAGGGGCAATGCCACCAGCAGTGATTCGAGGAGCAAAGTCAAATAAGAGGAGCATCCCAAGGCCAGGGCTGGCTGGGCCGGTTCTCCTGAACTTGTCAAGCATGATTCTCCCTTTTTCCCCGGGGTGGGGCCAGGACCTGGGGCCCCTGCTCTGTCATGAGCCAGCTAGGCTTCCCCACCCCCTAAGGCCTCTGGATCCTCAGAGAGGCTGGTCTTGGACTCCTGAACTCTGCAGTTTAGGGTGGGAATGATGAAGGGGAAGAGGGCGGGGGACGCAGACAGGGCTGCCAGTCTGAGCACTGAAAATGGAGGCCTGCCTCTGCCTACTGCTCTGGACCTTTTCCCAGCTGCCTTGACCCTTGGTGCCTGGAAGTTTAATCTCACAGCTAGCCTGCATCAGGGGCCCAGGCAGAGGTGGAGGTGGGGAACATTTTATAATGCAAATAAAATGAAGATACCACTGTGCACAGCCCCCCTCCCCCAAAGAGCACACACCTAGAGCAGGGTCTCCCTACCCCAACCCTGTTTGTTAACTTAGCAGGGGTGCGGGAGGAGAGCCCAGGCGCCCACCCACCCAAGACGCACACCCTCAAGCCTGCTGCCCAGGCGTCTGTCTGCCCTTGTGGGCATTTCTGAGGCTGTTCTAAGGTCCATGATCTCAAGGCGCCCAGCCCCACTTCTCTTTCTGGGAGGGCTGCTCTCCCCCTGCCTTAGTGACCACTCGAATGGGAGCGCACACAGGGGGTCCCTGCAGGCTGGACCTTCTCAAGAATGTTAAAGTGAGGCTGTGTGGCAGGGAGCGGTGGCCCCCAGGTGGCCAGGGTGTAGTGGGAAGAGGCCTGGCGCCCCTCTCCCCTCTCTTGGGTTGCTGGGGAGAGGCACCAGCTCCTACCTGTTGCTGCTGGAAGTGGAGCAGCTCCGCAGGGCTCATCTCGCCGTTGCTGTCTGGGCCCGCGGCCGCATCCCTGCCTGCGCTGCCTCCGGCGGGGGCCCCGCCACCACTGCCGCCGCCGCCGCCATCCGCCTGCCCGGAGAGGCTGCCCACGCCGTTCTGACCAGACGGAGCCGACCTGATTGTCTCCGAGGCGGATTCCACCATCATGTCGCTCTAGCGGGACCTGGAGGGGGAGGAGAGACACGGGGGAGGGGCTGAGGCTGGACAGGCAGGGCGGGTTCCACCCGGGGAAGCAGTCGGTGTCCTTCAACACCCCATCCCCAAATGACATAACCCCCACCAAGTCCTGGGGCGGCTTCTCCCTCTCAGCTTCCTGGAGGCTGATCCTGGGACCCCTGTTGCGGTGCAGACCCTCCCTCCTAAGGTCACCCTCCGCCCCAGGCAAGGGCAGCTCCAGACTGAATTGGAGGCCACCCGTTGCCCCCCTCCCCCACATTTCCTCGAGGAGGCGCTACCCCCCCCAACCCCCCCCACACCCAAACCGGTTCAGGCCTCTCCCTCCAGGCTAGTGTGTAGGGCGGGGGGGGGGGGGGGGGGGGGGGGGGGGGAGTGTCCTGCAAGGACCTGAAAGCAGGTGAGCTAGTCCCCAGAACCACCATATTGCCCCCCTCCCCAACCCGCCCCCACCCACACGCACCTGTGATGGCCTTTGTGTTTGTTCCCCCCCTAGATGGGGAGTTCCCCGAGAGCAGGGCCTCCTTCCTGCACGCCCCCCCCCCCCGACCCCCGCCTCAACACACACAGCAAAAGCCGCTGCCATTTTCCCAGCAAATGTTGGGTGCTAGACCCTCTGCTGGGCCTGGAGCTGTGCAACGAAGGCAGCTGGTGGTCCGACTTCTCTGACCTTCCATTCTAAGGCCTCCAGACCAGCACCTGGCCCAAAGCAGACACTCAATATTTACTGTCTCTACAGGCAGCAAGAGCCCTTCTTACAAGAATTGTGGGAGAATAGTTTTTTGGGGGTTTTAAAAAATGTATTTATTTATTTTTGGCTGCGTTGGGTCTTCGTTGCTGCACAAGGGCTTTCTCTAGTTGCGGAGAGTTGGGGCTACCCTTTGTTGCGGTGCGCAGGCTTCTCATTGCAGTGGCTTCTCTTGCTGCGGAGCACGGGCTCTAGGTGTGCGGGCTTCAGTAGTTGTGGCACGTGGGCTCAGTAGTTGTGGTGCACGGGCTTAGTTGCTCCACAGCGTGTGGGATCTTCCTGGACCAGGGCTCAAACCTGTGTCTCCTGCATTGGCAGGTGGATTCTTAACCACTGTGCCACCAGGGAAGTCCCGGGAGATAGTTATTATCATCTTGATTTTACAGATGGGAAACTGAGGGTCCAGACAGTCAGAGGATTTACCCAAGGCAGAGTCAAGGCCTGAATCCCGTATCTTCCCCCATCTCCCCCAACTGCCTCTCAAGAGTCGCTGAAACACGCTCAGAAAGAGAGAGGGTATGACTGGGATGGCTATGGTTAGCGAGGAGGAGGCCTGGGTTTCCTTCTACAACTCACGGAGGCTGTACTATCTCAGGGGCTCGTACACAGACTATGAAGCAGATGGGGGACTTCAGTATGCAGAGCTGTTCTCAAAGTCTGGGGTCTCCAGCTATCGTCAGATTCACAGCCCCCTGAGAGGAACAAAAGTTTCAGCCAAACAGGACACAGTTGGTATTCCCCACTGATCTTTGACATAAGTCTTAAACTCCCTAAACCTCAGTTTCTTTGTTTTTGTGTAAGTAATTACGCCAAGCCTCTCAGATCCTGTGAGGAGTAAATAAAACAGCACATGCAAACCACCTGGCAGAGTAAGCGCCAATAATGATGTGTCCCTTCTTCACCTGCCCTATTTGTAAGGGTGAACACCCTGGGCTCAGAGAGGTCAAAGACCTGGCCCAGATCACACAGCGATCGGGCTGGAAGGCAGCCAGCGTTCTTTCCTCCCTTCTTGATTACCTTTCGGCCTTGGCAGACCCCACAACCACACGGTGTCCCTGACCCAATAAACAGGTGCAGGAGGGCCTTAATAGAGAAACTGCTGGAAGGATTATTTCCCGAGTTCCTTCTCCGAGGTGGCAGCTCCCCAATTCTCTTTCACTCTGGAGGAACTCTTTCTCCTCACTCTATTGGGCCATTTGCTGTTTTTGTCCCCACTGTCAGCAGAGTGGGGAAGATAGTGAGAGTATCTAGGTGTGCGTGGGGGGTTGGGGGGACAGAGCACTGTGAAAGGCCCGTGGGGAGGCCACTAGTTCACGTGTGTGCCACGTCACCCTGCTCTTGTGACTCTAGGTGTCTGTCCCAGTGGACCTGTGTGGCCTCCTGGGTGACCCTGTGCTGCTGGAGTGTCCCACGTTTGTGCATTTCTCTGTGTTCCCAAGGGCTTGTTGCTCCCCCACCCGCCAGCTGCTGCTCCCAATCCTGGGTTCTGTGAGGAGCTGGGCCAGGGGCAAGGGCAAGGTTGGGGGCAACGGTTCAGAAGAGACTGAGCACTTGGTCTCCGGCCTTAATGGTCGTGTCAGCCCCAGGGCCAGTAGCTACCAAATGATGGATGGGGTGGGCACCGTCCTCCATCCGCCAGAGCACAGGGCTCCAGCCCCTCCCCACAACCGCCCACCCGGATCCCTCCCAGCAGCCCACAGAGCACCTTCCCTCACTCAGGCCTGGGCCCCAGCTACACGAGGGGGATGGGGAGACAGCAGGGGCCGCTCTGCTCTCCCTCTGCCTGACCCTGGCCCTGCTGGGGGTGGAGAACAGCAGCCTGCCCCGATTCCAAGTCTACTTCCCTGAGATCTGAAAACTCCTGGGCCCCAGGGGACAAAGACCAGAGCCTCAGGGGTGTGTGTGCACAGGAGAAAGGAGAGAGAATCCAGCAGTTTCTTCTTGGGGTAAGGGAGAGTGCCCCCCTTCCAACATTCACACACACCATAAAGTTGATCAGACAGCAAGTTTGGAAAAGGAAGAAAAAAGGAAGGAGGATGCAAACAGAGGTGCCCTTTTCTTTTCTTTTTATTGGGGGGGGCGACAGAGCGACACCCAGTGAACAAAGTAATTGCTGCAATGTGGCTGTAATAACAGCTATTCAAGGGCCGATCATTCATATTAAACAGGGTGAAGCCAGCCTCTCATCTGCATGCTTGAGATTATATGCATTTGAAAAGTCATTTCCGCAGGCTGTACGAACGGCATTAATTCCCACGTGGCGCGCTGCTCTGCCCCCTCCCGGGGCCTTCACCTCCTTCCAGGCTCGCGCCTGCCTGTCCACCAATACCAATCCAAACCTGCAAGTGGGTGCTCCCAGGACTCTCCTCACCTCTGTCCTGAGACACCTGTCCTCCTGAGAAGCACAGCGGCAGCCTCAAGCCTCCTTGCCTGTCTGTGTGCAGGTGTTGCAACAGCACTGCGGTGCTCCCTGCACTGTGGGTGAGCAGGCTCTGGGTGCCTGGCGCCCCGCCAGGTAGGGATGGGGTGGGGTGGAGTGGGGTACTGGAGGCAGGCCTTGATATCCGTGCCCTGCACCCACCACAAGGGTGTGGGCTGGAGGGGGGAAAGGCAGAGTCCATGGGAGCCTGGACTCTGGCTAGAGAAGGCAGGGGACTGGGTGTCAGGGGGCCTGAGCTCAGTCACAACCAGCTGTGACTTCTCTGTCCTCCTCCTTCTCTGGGCCTCCATTTCCCCATCCCTACATGGAGAGGTGGTCTTGAAGGTCTCTTCTGACTTGAAAACTCGAGGAGGAAAAAATCCCTCGTCAGTATGTACACAAGAAGCCACCGTGTTCTAGCGGCTGGTGAGAGCCACGGAGGCTCCACTTAAATCACAGCTGTCCCTTTCCCAAAGGGAAATGTATGCCTCAAATTTCCCAATGGGGACCAGGGCTGCCTGCTCTGGTACCGAGGGGGACCCTCCAGGAGCCCCCTCCTCCATTCACTCCCACCCTTTCGCCTCTCTCCACACACTCCTATCCTGCCAATCCGTGCTCCCGCCCCAGGTACCCATTTCCTCAGCAAAGAGCTGCTGACTACCTGCAGAAGTGGAGAGGCGCTCTGGGAATGAGACCATCAGGTTTCAAGGGCCAGCTGTGTGACCTTGGGCAAGTCACTGGGCTCATACCAACAAGTAAGGAGAGGAAATTAGAAGGCCTTTCTAGGATTTGCTAAAATTGAGGCCCACCCCTGCCTTCCCTGCACCCTCTCCTACGCTGTGCTGGGGGCAGAGGCCAAGTCATTTCCTGTGCTCTAGGATTTTTTGTCTGGGGCGCTGGTCCTGTCCTTGGGTAGGTCCTGGTCTTCCGTCTCTCAGGGTTCCCTTGGGGAGCCAGGGCACCTCGGAGCCTTTGGCCAGTACCCCGACGCTCCCGCAGACGACGCCGTCGAAAGGAAGGAAGTAAGGGAGGGAGGGAGGGAGGAAGAAAGGAAGCAAGCAAGCAAGCAGGGTCAAAGCCACAGCCGCCTCTTCCGCTCCGCGGGAGTCTGCGGGCCGCCGGGGGGGGGGGGGAGGGTGTGCGTGGGGGTCCCACTTCCCGAGGCTCCTGGCCCTTCGAAGAACGCGGGCTCTCAATGAGGGCCGCCTCAGAACGCGCCCGGGTCCGCCTCTGTCCCCTCCCTGGCCGGAAGTGACGAGTTCCACCTACCTTGGGGCCAAAGGGAGGACCCAAGGGCTAGGGTGCTTTCGGGGGAGGGGAAAAGGACGGGGGAGCCCCACACGCGTAGAAACTTTTTGTGCCTTTTCCGCGGGCCCATATGGTGTACGGAGTATTAATTACCGTAGCTTTTTAATTAACAATCGCTTAATCTGAGCCGTAACATTTGCCACGACACCCTACGCCTCGTTGCGAACCCGCGCCGCCCGCCCTGCCAACTCATCAATTAATTTTTATTGACGTTTTCTTCCCCAAACAGGCACAATACCAGGGTTTTCCAATTAACACCTCCGCGATCTCTAATTAGTGCAATTAACAGACTGATGGATGCCCGGAGTTTACCCGCGAGGGAGGGAGGAAGGGAAGGAGGGAAGGGGCGGGGCAGTCCCCAGCGCGCTCTCTCTCCCGGCGCGCGTCCCGCAGGGCGCACACGTGCATGCGCTCAGCCTGAGATGGGGCGCACCCCCAGCTCTTAGGGGAGCACGGCGGGTGGGGACGTGACCACAGGTAACCTGTACCCAGAGCAATGGTGGTGATTTGAGTTGAAATAGCAGACACAGCCCTTTTGGAAACCTAGAACCTAGTTGGAGAGACAGCTGAAAGCCTGAGACTAGAAGTTGGGAAACTGGCTTCTAGCCCCAGCTCTATCACCAACTTGCTGTGTGACTTGGGCCAAGTTAGTTCTCCCCTTTTCTTCTCTGTATGATGGGGGAAACTAGACTAGATGTAACTACCAATTTATAATGCATACCCCTATCAACTTCCAAGAAAGACTGGGAAGCAGACTGCAATAAAAGACAGATAAAGCTACTTAAAATGTAGTATCATGGGGTAGTAGGAAGGGAGAATAAACAGGCCGAGATCTTAAGCCAGAGGATCTCACACTTGAGTGCATCAGAATCACCTTGGAGGGCTTGTTAAAATACAGATTCCTGGGCCCCAGGCCTGGAACTTCTGATTTTAGGTCTCTGGAATGAGCCTGAGAATTCATTTCTAAAAAGTTCCCAGGCGATGCTGATGCTGTCTGTCCAATACAACAGGGCTTCAACGATGAGCACTGGCTTTCAGTTATGAGCTTCCTGGTGGCCAAAACGAGATGACCTACCTCCAAGACCATTAATTCATTCAACATGGATTTCGTGCCCCATTGAGCTAAGCACTGAAGACCTATCTGCAGGAAACTGAAATTCGGTCCTGGACCCCTACAGGCTTACAAAACACAAGCCAGTACAGGTGTCCTGGCTGCTTTGAGGGCAACTGGTAATAATGGAGGTCCTATTTCCCCTCCCTTTTTTTCCTGGGTAAACCTGGCATTTGCCTTTTCGAAAGTTTAGCCACTAGTGGAGTTATGGTCATGAACAAAGTCATTCTTCTCTCTCCTCTGACGCTGGCCAGGAGAATATTTCACCGGCAATGACCCTTCATCCATTCATTGGTTCAACAAATATTTAAGCACTTACCCATGTGCCAGGCTGTGTGTGTGCAGACCTGAACAGAACAGGGCACAGGCCCCGCTCTCCTGGAGCTAATGTTCCCAGGAGGTGAGGCAGATGATAAACAAGGACACAAACAGATAAGCTCAAATAAATTCTATCAAATATGAGTGCAGGGAATAAACAGGGGGATCTAATTTACACGGGGACAGGGAAGGCTTCCTTTTAAAATGGCATCTATACTTAGAAAAGAATGAGCGGGTATGGGTCAGGTACACTGAATGCAGGGGACCAGCATATGCAAAAGCCCTTATTTTACAAGAGAAGTCACTGGTTTCAGACCTTCTTCGGAGCAAAACGTCTTTGAAATGGACACATTTCTAGATTATATAAAAAGACACCTAAGTGGGTACCACACAGAACAGGGCATGAGGATGCCCTCTATTTCCTTCTTTCTCTTTCTTTTCCTTTCTCTCTAGCTGTCCTGCTATCAGCTCTTACTTGTGTCAAGGGACGGAAAGCAGAGGGCTTTTCAGAGCAATGAGCACTGACATTTCAAGTAACTTGGGATACTTCCCAATCTCTCATCCCAAGACCCAGGGATCCCCTTCCCCATTCAGCTCAGGCCCCAAAGGCCCACTGGCTTCAGGCCACCAGGTGAGGGAGGGCTCAGGCAGGAGCCACTTTGGGCCTCAGACTTTCTTATCAGCCCCTCATTTGGCATCCTACCTGCTGACCCTGCTCTGATCTCTTATTACCTCTGTAATTAGAACATGAGCAGTGAGGTCACCATTCTGAGCCTTGGTTTCCTTGTTTACCATACGAAGCTAATACCAATAACCCTTCCTTTCAGGGTTGCTGTGGTATCAAATAAAATACACTGCCAGAGAAGGTGTTCAGAGAAGGGTATTAACTACAGTTATGGGGACCCAGCAAGTCCAGATCCCATCCCCTCATCCTAGCCTTATGGTTTGGCATTTGAGGAAAGTGAGACAGAATCCAAGGGTTAGAATGTCTCTGTAGCTCCAAAATGGGTCCCCACACCAGAGCAGGGTGATGTGAGTCACACGACTACTTGGTTCTCTGATCAGCCCGGCAGTGTCTCTCCTCAAGCAGATGGGGCTGTCAGAGTTCCAGAAGAAGCTCAAACCCTCTCCAGGCCCATGCCCTCCCTGTACTCGGGGACTCTCCCTTGTGTGGGTCAGAGGCTGGCACCCTCGGTTTTCTCCCTAAGACTCCCACTTCAGCCTGAGAGTCTCCCTAAATGACACACTAGGAGCTATCTGGTCCAACTTTAGGGACCATTCAAGGCCTCTTCTTGGCACAAAACTTCCAAGCCCAAGGAGCTAGTGCATGTGGCAGGGTGAGGACACACCTCTAAAAGGCTGCAGCAACCTCTGATTTAGAAGGGGAGCCACCATCCTGGGCTGTCTGTTCCAGGTTCTCCCCCAAGTTTGTTTATTTATGGCTGCGCTGGGTCTTCGTTGCAGTGTGCGGGCTTCTCATGGCAGTGGCTTCTCTTGCTGCGGAGCAAGGGCTCTAGGTGCGTGGGCTTCAGTAGTTGTGGCTTGTGGGCTCTAGAGCACAGGTTCAGTAGTTGTGGCACACAGGCTTAGTTGCTCTTAGCCACTGTGCCACCAGGGAAGTCCTCTCCCCCAGATTTCAATAACTTTATTTTCTAATCATAAAAGTAAGATGTCCTGGTAGAAGAATATGAAGAAAAAGTAAGGAGACTTATAAGTACCTCATAAGATCCTTTTGGGATCCACCCCTTCCAGTCTCATCCATTTTCACCCTCTTTGGGCATATAAACATGTAAAACGTGAGCTTGGGCTCATAATCTGTACATGGTTTGAATTTTTCTGTTTTCCCACTCACCACTTATGGTCATAACCATTTCCACATGACATCAAATATTTTAATTAACAGTTTTCAGTGGTCACAGAGTCATTTGAATGGGCTGTGTGTTCCAGGATTTATTGAGCAAATCCCCTAAAGCTGGACATCCAGGCTGCTGCCTGTGTTTTCGCTTAGACACTGTAATAAACGCCCTCACGTGAACAGAATATTCTCCATTCCTAGTTGCTTAGGATACAGGTTTAGGTAGAATTGTACAGTTTTAAGGCTCCTGATACACTTATTCCTTAATTGATGTCCATAAAATGTGTGCTGACTTTGCCCTACCTTCAGCAGTGCACCCCTGTCCCAGAGGACTCACAAGCTTTTTTTTTTTTTTTTTTAAGCTATCTTCCTCCATTCTCCTCAGCTCCTTCTTCAGGGGATTCTCAGATTCTGCTTATGGTATTGAGAACCCAACACTACCGACCCTGTCAAATCTGGGCACATAGCTGGGTGATGGGCCTCTCTGCCTGCAGCTGACACTGGGCACAGTGGGTACTGGCATTTGGACACACAGAGGGGGATAAAACACAGCCCTTGCTTTGGGGGGGTGGGTTATAGTTTGGTGGAGAAAGGAAGACATACAGACAAACACAAGCATTTAAAAAATACACATACTGGGACTTTCCTGGCGGTTCAGTGGTTAAGACTCTGAGTTTCCACTGCAGGGGGCGTGGGCTCAATCCCCTGACAGGGAGCTAAGATCCCACATGCCATGCAGTGGGGCCAAAAATTTAAAAAAATCATACCTAGGTTCCACCCCAGATCAATTTAATTGGATTATCTGGGATCCAGGCATGGATAATTTACAAAGTTCTTCCAAGTATTCTAAACTTCAAGTACAGCCAGGGTTGAGAACCTCTGCCCTACAAAACACACACAACTTTACAAATGTTAAGTAGATACTGGGGGGTGGCGTGGTTGCTAGCTATGGGTGCCTAGAGGGAGTGGGGGTGCTCCGGGAAGGCTTCCTGTAGGAGGTGACTTCTGAGCTGAGTTTTATGGAAGTGAAGCCTGGGCACACAATTTGTGAATATATTTTAATAACAACCATTCCACTCAGAGTCCTTGAATAACAACCATTCCACTCAGAGTCCTTGAAAGTTCTTTCCCATACCCTGTCACACACAACCTGCACTCTGACAGATGAAGGAACCATACTTCAAACATGCTTAGTGATGTGTCAAGGTCACTTGACTGCTAGGAGGTTGAGCCAAACTGAAACCCTATAGCTCTTCTGACTCCCAAACCAGTGCTCTTCCCCAGAATTCCACCTCAGACGTGGCAAGGCCCAGAGGGCGGTCACTCTGGAATTTCCCTGGAATCTGAACCTTTCCCCACCACCATCACCACACCCCAGCGCACTTTCACTGGCTCTGGCCCCAAAATGCTCCCAGCAGGCCCTTGCAAGGTGGCCTCCCTCTACACGCCTTCCAAGTACCATGACCAAAAGGAAGAATTAACAAAAAGAAAAAAAAAAAAGAAAAAAAGAGAACCAAAGATCCCACTCCATCTCATTAAGAAAGTAAACATAAGAGCCATCTAAGTGTCTAATTAAGCTTCTAATTAGTCCCTGCTTGTTACTAATGCAAATTAGATTACTCCACTTAACTACAGCATGTCCACAACACCCTTGTTAATTGCGGCCTTTTGAAATTAAATTACTCCCTAATTAGCATATCAAAGCCATTGATTCGGAGCTGGGAAAGATGAGGGCAAAAGGAGCCGAATGCCAAGTTTGGTTAATCAGAGACGGCTAATTAAATAGTGCCGTCTTTCGTGGGGGGCCCGCTGGTTAAGAGGTGGGGTACTCATCCCGGGCCCAAGTGGCCATCTGGAGCCTGGTTCTGGTAGTGCCCTTGGCACCAGGGGGCTCCAGCTGGGCTGGGACAGACCAGTAGTCTGGCCTTCTCTGGGGCCCTGGCTGTTCTGCCCAGCCCGCCTCTGACATGCCCTGGCCCCTTCCTTTGTCTCTCCTGATGATATCTAGGGTGGCATTCACAGGGATCTTGGGTACCAACTCAGGGGCATCCAAAAAACACACCCATATTCGAATTGCAAGATTCAGCATCCTTCCACATCCCTCTCCCTGTTCCAAGATGAATTCTGGAAAGGTGACTGCTCCCAGTGCTTCTCTAATCCCCACCTGTGGTTCCATTCTCGGAAGAAAGTCTCCCCATCCCCAACAAAAAGTACATAAATTTCGGGGGGGGGGCAGGTAAGAGGGTGATGACTTTCACAAAGGGGGCTCACCTGGGCAGGGATGGGCTGATTTCAGCTTGGAACAGACCCCTCAAAACACAAGACCCTGTAATTCCCTCCGTGGTAGAAGGAAGGGGAAAAAAAATCACCCACCACCATCAGTTCCTAAGCAGCTGTGCAAGAATTAGATTTGGGTCAGGGTGTCCTTCAAGGTCTTCTCTGCGCTCTCGTACAGACCCTGCAAAGCCTCTCAGACACCTGCCCGCCCCCCCCAGCTCTTCCTAGAATACTGAGGATGGGCAAAATCTCCATGAAAAAGTTGCTGAGGGCTTCCCTGGTGGCGCAGTGGTTGAGGGTCCGCCTGCCGATGCAGGGGACACGGGTTCGTGCCCCGGTCTGGGAGGATCCCACATGCCACGGAGCGGCTGGGCCCGTGAGCCATGGCCGCTGAGCCTGTGCGTCCGGAGCCTGTCTGTGCTCTGCGGCGGGAGAGGCCACAGCCCGCACCGCTAAAAAAAAAAAAAAAAAAAAGTTGCTAACTGAAACGCCCTCAGGGGCTAGGCGGGTCCCCAAGAGGGCCAAGTGGGAAGTGGAGGGTACTCAATCCCAGTCTATCTTTACCCCACAGAAATGCAGGCTCCAGTGTTTGATAGGGTTTGGGTTTTTCAAAAGCAGCCAAGTGGGGATATTTACGTGAAATTTACCACCGTAATAAACTTTGTGTGAGCCGACAAAACACATAAGGGGTGAGGTTAGTCCATTTGTGACCTCAGCCCTTATGGTCAGCATCCTAGACAGGCAGGTTCCAGTCAGCTGTGTGACCCTGGACAAGTTACATCACCTCTCTGGGCCTGGGGACCTCACCTGTCAAACAAGAACAAGGAGGTATGTGAAATGGCAAAGCACAGTTCCTCAGTCAGGGTCTGGTGACCACCTAGTTCTACTCTGTACCCGCCATAATCCCTTCCCAGACTTCGGATGTCTTCTAGAACCTTCTTCCTCCATCTTCCATGCAGAAGGCAGAGTCTGGGCTTCCAGGTGTCCTTGGCAATGCTGAGGGCTTGTTCCTACAAATGCCTGACTTGGCAGCTGGGCAGCTAGGAGGTACACACCTATGCTCTCTGCCCTACATTTAACGGATTAGCCCTGGTGGGTGCAACAGATCTCAAATGCCTCTTCTAAAAAAGACAGAACTTTCACAAGAACAAAATCTTGACGACGGACAGGTCCCTAGCCTGGTCCTCAGTGTCCCCCTCCCCCAACTAGGGTGTGTATATGTGTGTGTCTGTGTCTGTGACTCTGTCCACAGCTCTCCTTCCCCCAGTTCTCCTCTCCAAGTTTCTCACCAGCAGCCCCCGCAGCACAGAGTCAGGGTCATGGCCAAATTCCCAAAGGGTTTGGTTTTGCTGATTTACCGAGGGATCAACCAGTGCCCAGGGGAGAGGAAGCCCCCGCCCCCACTCCCCAGTGCCCAGCTCAAAAGGGTGAATCTCAGGCAGTGCCCAGTCCATGGGTATCCATCCAAACCAAATTGGTCTAAAGGGCCCATAACAGTGGTTTTATTTTAGAAAACAAGTGAAATTTAAAGCAAAGCAGAAAAAGATAAATGGGGAAGGGGTGAGGCTGTCCTGGTGTGAGGGGGAGGGCGGAGTGGTGGTACGAGCGGGCCAAGCTGCTGCCCGCCTCGCTGAGCTCTCTCTCCCAACGAGATTCAATTAATTGATAACAAGAGGCATCAAATTAATTTCTGGAGGATGTGAGATTCTGATGAAGGGAAATCTCGTAGATGGGGATCGGGTGGGAGGCGGCGGGCAGCGCCCCCTCTAATCAGGCTCCACTGCCTAATTGGGGAGAAGGAGACTTGCCTGGGCCGCTTGGCCGTCTGCCCCACGCTCCACAGCGCCCCTTTCGGGCAGGACACGCGGAGGCAGTGAGCTCCGGATGCGTGGAACAAAGCGGGCCAGTCTCCTCTCACCCAACGCCCAACTCCCTCCTCCCCGCCACCAGCCCACAGCTGCAGGGAAGGGCGGGGGCAGGGAGAGTTGAGTGTGGGTGCTCCCTCACCAACTGCACAGTTATGAAAACCAGAGCCCAGAGAGAAGACTGTCACGCCTAAGGTCACAGAGGGAATGAGGAAGCTGGTAGCAGTGCGCTTACCGGTGCCCCTCAAGCGTGAGTCCCAGACCCATGCGACCCAGATGGGCGAAGTCATCCCCAAGCTCAAGGAGGTCAGCACACAGCGTGGGAGACCCTCCCTGTAGCTAAAAGATAGAGGCCACCCGCCCCCTCTTCCAGAGTTCCCTGGACCCCCAAACCCCAACATCTTAGGGCCGAAGACACCCGGCGCGTGCGCTTCCCCGCACCTCGCAAAGATGTGCTCGCGGAGGCTCAGGGTAACACTGGCCGGGCTAGTAACCCAGAGTGAGTGCCCGCAGCTGGGGGGCAAGGACCGGGAGCCCTGGCTCTCCTGAGAACCCTGGAGGCTTCCTAAAGGAAGGATTCTCCCAAGTGGACCAACTGTGCACCCTCAGCATCCGACCTTCACAAGTGCCTCTGTGCCTCCGGCTCCAACCCAGAGATGTGGAAGCCTCCAGAGCACTGCGCCCAAGCCCTTACAGTAGCCGCCGCTCCCTCGGTCTCCTGCATATCCTGAGTTCCCATCTCTCCCCCAAATTCTCCTCAGCTGCGCCCGCCCTTTTCTTTCAGGGTGTGATACACATCTGCCCAAAGAACCCCCTGAAGGAGTGAAAGGAGGAAGTATATGCTACCCTCTTTTGGACCAACTTCTTTCGGCCTGGGTCTCCTGGAAGCCTGAGCTCCAGAGCTGGGAAAATGAATCCCAGGGAGCCCGCCCTCCAGCACACCCGGTTGAAGAAACAAGAACAGAAGCCCCTTCACCAGCCCACGAGCCATTTTCCCTTCACACAGCTCAGCCCTCCTGAAGGCTCTCCTGTGCCGGCTGTGGAGTGTGAGGACCGGAGCCTGCCTCCAGTCACCAGAACCTGTGGGAAAGATCCTCACTGGGGCACTTGCTCCATTTCTGATTTTCCAAGTTGTAAGCGAGCCACCTCTTATTAAACCTCTTCACCTAGACTCCTGTGGGCCACAGCACACAGCGATGGCTCCACAATGTTTGTGGAATGGAGAGCAGGAGTCCCGGTCTCCATGCCCGGATCCACCCTGCCCTCCTGTCACCACCATTTGTCCCTCCCTCGTTGCCGGGGGGAATTCTGGGTAATTTCCACCCGCTGACCCTGCCTACCTTGAACAAATGCAGAGGGTCACTGGTCTACACACCTCACTTTGTTACTGTCTGAGGAAAAACCATCTCCCCTCCCCTCCCCTCCCTCCCATTTGCACCGTAGCCCAGGTCAGGTGCCATCAGAAAACTCCAAGTAGGAGAGAAGACTTTCCCCATGCCCCGCACCACCAACGACTCCACACACCCTCAGGTCCCCCAGCTTGGGAGGCTTCAGCTGGGCAGAGGATGGGGCCTGGGGAGGTGGGCAGAGCTGCTGGGATTTGGGGAACAGGCTGCATGGCTATGACCAGGGCTGAGGAGAAGAAAGGCACCGGGCTGCACTGGAGCAAGGGACAGCCAGGTAAAGATCCTGGGAGGAGTCATCCTGGGACAAGGAACAAAGGAAGGAAGGGCATCAGCCTGGCCCAGGCTTGAATGGCTCACTCCTTTGAGGGACCAGATGCTTTGACTCTATGGCTCAGCGCTCTGTGGCCTTGTCCAAATGGGCACCTTTTGTGCTAGGAGCTCTTCATTTCCAGCTCAGGCAGGCATGCCCCGAGTCCAGGCTCTGCACAGGGCCCACGAAACGCCATCTCACAAGACCACTGCGTCTGCAAGCCTCAGGGTTTGGAGTAGAGGGTTCCTGCTGTAACCCCAGCAGGGCAGAACTGGCCGTGGGTGAAGGTGTGCATTTCCATGGAGAATCCAGGGAGGCAATGTTGAAAGAGGCGGAAACTTCACACTCAAGGGAAGTTTCTTTTTGCTTCTTTAAGATGATCCATCCAGGAGTAGGTCCCAGATTGACGTGAGACTGTCTGCCAAGCTTGTCTTCCATAACGCTGCATAAGCCAGGGTTCCAAACCATAAAAAGTCTCCCTTTTTGGAGAAAGGTGGTGCCGGCCATGTTTCCTCCTCTGTGTTCTAGGGAACTATCCCTCTCATTTTTGCTTTCATGAGCACCTTAGGATGTTGTGGGGAGGGGGGATGACTGGACCTTCCAGGGTCATGTGCAGGTGGGAAATGTCAAGGTCTGAGCCCAGACCTTCCCCTAAAGGGAAGACAGGAGGAGGAAACCCAGCCCTCTCGTTGGAGGGCTGAGGGGGACGCAGGCCTGAGCTTTGGAAGAAGGGATGGGGAGTGGCAGGCCCTCCCATCCCCTCCTTTCTCCCTTCCCCACAGCAGAGTCTCAAGGCCTACCGGTTACACTGGGAGTCCTAGGAGCCCCACATGTCAGTCCCAGCCCTACCACTAACTAACTGTGTGACCTCAGACAAGTTGCTTCTTCTCTCTGGGCTTCATTTTCCAAACCCCTAAAATGGAGATTAATTTCCAGTATTCAGTCCAGCACGTGGCCTGGCGGTGCTGGGAATCTAATAATAAAAGCCACCCCTTGGTCAGTACTACCCTGCACCAGGCACTATGCTAGGTACTTTACGTCTGCTCTTCCGTCCTGCTCCCAAACAGGCTCTAAACGGCTATCACTGACCTACCTCACACATAAGAAAACTGACGTTCCAATAGCTTAACTAAGTTCTTCAGAGACCCAGCACCACTGGCAAGTTCCAAAGGCTTTTCCCCTGTGACCCATGTTCTGCCCTGGGGAGGCCTGAGTTCCTTGCCCTGGGTTCTAGGGTTCTGGAACCAAGTCATAGGAAGTCATTTCAGCCGTCGGAGCCTCAGAATCCTGTCAAAACCAGTGCCTGCCCTGCCTTGGTCTGGGAAGCTGGGAGATTTTGAAAGGAAACTGTGCGGAGCTCCTTGGATGGAAGAAATGATTACTTTGCACAGTTTGGGTTATTAGAAAAGTAAAGACATTGTGCCTGCTTGGGATGGGCATGGAGGGGTTTGCATTTCAGCTGGAGAGACAGGAAAGCCACCAAGGCAGTGGGGCAGCAAAGGTTTAGGATGTAGGGAAGGAGGGTGCAGCTCCTCCAGGTGTGGAAGGTCAGGGAAGCCTTCTTGGGGAGATGGCCCTTCCCCCCTTGCACCTCATACCTCTCCTCTGAAACAGACACGCTGCTCCCACCCTCCTCTCTCTAATGTGATATCTTATCTGCCTCTCCTACCCTGACAATGTGCAGACCCCAGCCTTCACTGCTTGGGCACACCAGTGCCCAGCCTGGGACCTGCCCAGACAGAATAGGGGCTCAGCAAACCTTTGGGGAATTAATGGATTAAAGGATTCCCCCCTCCTTTCCGGGCCCCTAAGGAAGAGGTGTTTGGAGTAGGGGCCCAGCAGGATATGCACATTCCTGGCAAGAAGGGATCTACCTGCCAGCAGCCAGAAAGGAAGTTTCTGGCTAAAGGCACAGGGAAGGAGGTTGGGGTAGGGATGTCTAGGTGTGAGAAGTGTACCTACACAGAAAGGGACAGGGACAGGTCCTTTTTCAAGTTAGGCCCAACCTGCCCTCCCCCCACCCCCCCAGCACTGGTGTCAGGCCTTTCTCCCCGCAGGGCTCACGGGTTCACCAACTCCGTAAGTCCTGCAAAACCTGCCCAGGACTGGGAGAAGGACAGAAAACCCCACCCAGGGGCCCAGCACTTAGTGCAGGAGAGAAGGTTCCCATGGTCCCCCCCTTCAGTTTAGTGTCAAAACTGGGACGGGGCTAAGGTAGTGTGGGGGGGGATCCAGGAGAGATTCACATCTTACAGGAGTCCTGAGTTGGCGGGGAGCACTCTCTAGAGCCACCTCCTCCCCCTGCCACGTTGCCCCACTGATGAGAGGGGGAGTGATGCCAAATGGGGAGCCCCATGAGACATAGCCCTGCTTTTGAGAGCCTCAGATCTAAGGGTGCCAGAGCGAGCAAGCTGTCCAGGTGCCCACAGCACAGTCTCAGGGCCCTCCCTCCCTCCTGCCAGGTGACAAAGAGCCCCAGAACCCAGGCAAGACAAAGTTAAAACAAAAATAAAAGCAAAATAAGCCTGTGGATTTCCCATCCCCTGCAGCGGTTTTCTGCCAGGTTGGGCAGGGGTTGTCTGGGGCAGGGGCTGTCTGAGGTGGGGGGCTCTCCTTAGGGCAGCTGGGGCCTGGCCAGCTTGCTGGGCCTTGGGCCCCTGCACCCACCCACTAGCTCACCAGGAGGGTCATCGGCTTGAAATGCCCAGCGCCAGCAGCGCTCAGTCCCAAAAGTGAGCTTCTGGGTTCAAATTCTTGGTGTCGAGGTCTCCATTGCCCACTGTGCTCCACAATGGGACTGGTCAGACCCTCCCGTGGCTACAGGCGGTACAGATGATCCCACAGCTCCTTCCTTCTGGGTGGGAGAAGGGGGCACCCAGGTGAGCCTCCAGCTCCGACCCTAGCTGCCTCTCAAACTGCGCTCCCAAGGCCCTCAATCCCAGACCCAACACAGTTCGCCCTAGGACAATCCAGGCGTCTGCTTTAACACGGGATGAAGGTGCTGAAGTTCAAGTGAAAACCCGCATTGGCCAAAATGCTCCTGGGCTTTCTCAGCCACCACGGAGATGACAGCTTCAGACTTGGGTTTTCTCCTCCGGGTACCCCACCTCCAACCCCTGCTCCAGGCTCCGAGGTCAATAAGCAGGGAGACCCGGCGCTGGGGTGCGAGACACGCGGTGATCTCCAGACGCCTTAAACCCCAGGCACGGAGTGAGCGAGGAAATCAGTCAGGCGGGGGATGGCAAGAGAGGCCCGCGGTGCAAAGGGACGAGCCGGGTGTTCTAAGGGCTCAGGGTCTCCGCGCTCCCGTATCCTCTTCCCCTAACCTAGACAGTCCGGGTGAGACGCCGATGTGTTCACGAGGTCGCCCCAGTTGGAAAGAAGGAATCCGCAGCCGTCAGGGCCTCTGACTCAGAATCCGCCTCCCGCGAAATCGCATAGTCCTTTGCCGGGGACGCCGGGACCCCAGGTCGCTCAGGGCGCCCCGCATTCTAGCGCCTCGAGCTGTAGCTGGGCTCAGCTCAAGTTAGTTAGTTTGGCGTTGATGGGGAGCGCAAGACTCGAGAGCTGCCGAGGTGACCGCCTCTCTAAGAGAGGTGTCTGCCAGGGGGCTGTCCAGGGGAGAGGCCACAGTCCTGGATCTGAGGGGGGTCTTGCTTGGTTATCCCGGGGCACTCTTCCCTGGCGGCCTCCGAACCCTGCTGCCGCCCTCTCTCCCCACTACATGGTGAGGCGGGGCTCTCCCCAAATGGAGTGAATGAAGATATCGGCCGGGTCAACCCCCCACCCGCCAGCACCGGCGCACAAAATCACAAGGGGCCGTTTCCAGACGCTCTCAAGTCCCCAAGAAGTTTTCCGCTCTATCTCCCAGCCGACCCAGGTATGGCGGAAAGGCGTTGACTGGCCCCGGGACCTCCGGGGTGCGACCCCAGCAAACCAAGTCCCCTCCTCACCTAACGCGACGCGTTGGATAGGACCGCGGTGCCCCCCCCATCTATCTGCCTCCGGCGCGTCTTGGGGACTGTGGACAGACTGGGGTTGGGGGAGCCCACTTCACCACTTCCCTCCCCGGCTCAGGAAAGTCCGGGCTGGGAAGTACTCTTTGTCTGACTCGGGGCGGGGGGGTGGTCGCGCCCCCAGACACCCCATTCCTCGCGGCCAGGCCGGGAGGAGGCCGGTCCTAGATTCTTGCGGGGAGGGCGGGCCTTAGTAGCCCTTCCAGCCCCCCCAACCCCTGCCGACCTCCTCTGCCCGCCCCCCCCGGCGCCGCGCCGTAGCCCCCACCTGTTCCCCAGGCAGCTCCGGGCCACGGGGGCCTGAGCCGGGGCGGGGTGGGTGTCGCGGCTGCGCTGGGTCAGGGCGCCACAGCCGGCCCCGGCTGGAACAAAGTGCGCCGGCCTGGGCCCGGCTCCTCCCGGCGCGTCTCCCGCGGGCAGTTTGCAAACACAAAGTGAGCCAGTGAGCGGGCGAGAGAGTGCGCGAGCGAGGGAGTTGGTCTGGTCGCCGGCCCAGCCCCCACCCGCGTCCCCGAGCTCGGCCAGCCACCTACCTGTCCGGCCCGGCCGCTCCGTGCGGGCTCCGGCCCGTCAGCCCGCGCGGGGCATGGGGCTCGCTCCGGTCGCCGCCCGGGCCCGCCGCCGCCCGCTGGGACTGCCCCTCCGCGCCGCTCGGCGCCGCGCAGCTCCCGGGCGTCCTCCCTCCGCGCCGCGCCGGCCGGCCGCCGCGCGCCCTACCCTCGCCGGGGCATCGCACTTTGGGGGCAGCTCGGCTTGCTCCGGCTGTGCTCCTCCTTCCCGATCCTCCCGCGACGCTTGTTCGCTCGCTCGGGCGCCGGGGCTCCGGGACCCCGGCGTCCCCGCCCCCGGCCCAGCCCTGGTTCCGGCCCGGGCTCCTCCCCGCTGCGCCGCCGCCGCCTGCGCCGCGCCCTCCTCGCGGGCTGGGGGCTACGTCCCGGCCGCCGGCCGCACAGTCCGGTCCGCAGGGGCGGCCGGCTCCGGACTCCGAGGGGCTGCGACTGAGCCCGGGCAGCGAGTGGCTGCGAGCGGGCGGCGCGCGGGCGGGGCGGGAGGGGGCAGGGAGGAGGGGGAAGGAGGGAGCGCGCGGAGAGCGAAGGAGGAGGGAGCGAGCGAGCGAGCAGCGGAGGGAGGGAGACCAACTTCTAGCGCTACCATAATTCACCTAAAACAGGTGCAGCAACTTTCACCCTGCCCGGCAGCCAAGTCGTGAGCGAGAGGAGACCACGTGGACCAAACTTTAGGGGTAGAAAAGGTGGGGATCTGGGGAGAAGACGTAGGGCTGCGATCCTGTAAAAAGGAGGGGGGGAGGTGGAGAGACCCCAGGGATTCACACTGGCCTTGCGAATCCCTTGGCGCGCTTTGCAAACTCCAGCTTTTCCCTGGAGTCTGGAGGTACGGCCAAGCCCTGCTCCCACACGGTTCATTGGTTCCCGGCGGGCTGCGCCCTATGCAGGGAGTGGCCGGGGGGCCCAGAGCCCGGAGCCGGTGTCCTTCCTCCTCTCCCTTCTGCGCCCCACTGCGTGGGGCTGGGGGTGGGCTTTTGAACCGGGGGGTGGGGGAGGTGGGAAGGCTCCTTCTGGGCTTTGTGAACGGTCACCCCGGGCGCGCGCCGCCTCCCTCTCCGGAAGGGGAATTTCCCATAAAGTGCTCTGCGAACCGGTGAAGAAAGGGCCCAAAGCCGGACCCACGCGGGCAGAGCGGAGTGCAAAGTAGAAGCAATTATCCGGACAAATTAGATTGTAAACAAAACTCAACGTCTCTTGCCTGAGGGCGGGGTAGGGTGCGGGTAGGAATCGGAGGGATTGTGGCGGTAGCCAAGGTGTGTATTTGGGTTGGGAGGGGGAAGTGTGGATGAGGAAAGGCCCCAGATCCAAGGGGGAGGGCTGTGCTGGTAGCAGGCGCCCCACTCAGAGACCAGTGGAAACCTGAATAAATCCTTCCCCCGCCTTCCACCCCCAGAACATCTCCGGTCTGGCTCTGTGTGTTGCAGTGGGGAGGAGTGAGGGACACCTCAGGGGTTGTCAAAGGAGTGCCCATGACCAAGGGAGGACCCAGCCGTTGGGGGAAGGGCAGGAAGGCCGTGGCTGTAGAAGGCTCTCCTGCCCCAAATCACCCGAGGCAGGTGGAGACGGGCAGACACAGGATGATCCGGTGGAATGTGAGCTGGGGGTGCTTCAGGGATTGGAGCTTAGGATATGCCAGGGCTGTGGCCTGGGGAGAGAGGATTTCTTGGAGGAGAAGCCTCTCCAATGGGGCTTGGAAGAAAAAGAGAGGAGGCTCCCCCTTGGGTTCTCCATCCCTTATTCCATCCCTTTTCTGTGGGTACAATAGCCAGAAGGAGCTGTAATGCCAGTGCTATCTGTCCAGGTCTAGATCCTCTGTATTGCCCTACACAGGGCAGGTGTGACAGGCATATTCAGCTTCTGCTGGAGTGATTCAAATAGCTAGGTGTGAAATTGTTGGTAGGAGGACCCTAAGCACCATTTATGTGGATACCACAGGGTCCTTTCCAGTGTAGCCAGAGCAGAAGCAATAAGAATAAAATAACCACAGCTAACCTTTGAGTCGTACCACATGCCAGGCATAGGACTCATTTCATCTTCACAATAACCCTATAAGTAGATAGTACTATTACCTCCATTTTACAAAAAGGTTAAGTCACTGTCCAGGCTTACCCGGCTGGAAAGTGATGAAGCAGGATTTCAACCAGAGCTACTTCTGTGAGGCCTTTAAAGCAGTACTGCCTGCTTGTGGGTTACCTGAGGAGTATAGTTTGGGAGAAAGGAAGCCTTTGGTGGTGTGACTCTATTTATTTTCTATGGAGAGTCAGCGCTGGTGGGAGTCAGGGTGTGTGGACAGGCCCGGGCATGGCCTGGAGTTGGCAGATTCTTGTGTAAGCCCAGCTGGATTATGACCACGCCATGCCCCTCAGGTCTCCTTTCCATCCATCCTACAGAGGCTTCAGGTCAGGTGAGAACTAGGGACTTTCAATACAAAAGAAGGGATGAGGTGACCTCCAGTGGGCTTCTCTGGCTGGCTGTCATGCCCACTGCATCCTTTCCCATCACCTTCCTGCGGCAGCCCTCCATACCTCACACGTGGATTCACGTGCCCAAAGGGATTTCCCTAGGAAATGCTTTGGCTTTCATTTCAGTTTACCCTCATCTCCAGGCCAGTTCAGTTCCCAGCACCCTGTGAGTCACAGTGGGGGGCCCAAGGGAGGCAAAGGATCCTGTCTGGGCCTCACCTAAAGGGCATTTTAATGAGGAAGCAAAGCCTCAACGGGGAGAAGTCTCACAAACAGTGTTAAGCATAAAACCAAAGAAAGATACAGAACGCACACCCCAAAGTTAAAGCAGCCAGTCCAAAGCGCCTCCTTCTGATGCAGGACCTCTAGGAGAAGGTTCAAAAAAGTGGCCCTTGGCTCCCGAACCAGAGTGCCTGGGAACAGGCAGGAGGGTCCTCTTTCTGCCCTTGTTCCTTCAAAAGGTCTAGGCTGTGGTGTGGCAAGAACCGGGACCCATGGCCTGTCCTACTATGGAGGCCATGGTTGAGAGCACAGAGACTGGAGTGAGACAGCCTAGGGTTGAACTTCAGTGTCTGTCACTTACCAACTGTGTGATCCAGGCAAGTTACAGGAAGGAGCCAGTTTCCTCATCCACGACATTGGGAGAATGCCTCCTGGGGGGTTGGGAGGGTGACATGAAAAAGCCCGGGCAAAGCATCTAGCTCTGTGACCTGTTCATCAGACACTTTCCATAAACACTCATTTTCCGTTTTGTGAGCTCCAGTTTCCTCACCTAAAAATGAGAATACTGACTTCACAAAACTGCAAAGCATACGTACATCTGCAGTTGATACTTAGTAAGGGCTTGCTGTGTGTCAGGTACTTGATTCACGTGCTATTTGGCTGCATCGCCCCTGGCATAGAGGCTTTTCTCATTTTACAGTGAGGTACTCAAGCTCGGAGAGGTGAGGCAACTTGCCCCAGGTCACACAGCTAGAAGATGGTACAGCAAGGACTAACTCACAGGTCTTCCTGCTCTGAAGAGTTGCCCTTTCCCAGGGTCAGCTGCCTCCCTGTTGTGGGGATGCAGTGGGTTAGTGGGTGAGCTTGTTCTTAGTACCAGGCCTGGCACTGGGTGTGTGTGTATGTCCAGAAACATTAGTCAGTCCTTTTATTCCCACAGTCCCAACACATCTAGACCCAGGTATTTTATGTTTCCAGTCATCCGATTGCTTGAATTTTACATCTTTTCCCTCTTCAAAACCTTTTCTTAAGGGAATTCCCTGATGGTCCAGTGGTTAAGACTCAGTGCTTTCACTGCCATGGGCCTGGTTCCATCCCTGGTCGGGAAACTAAGATTCCACAAGCCACGTGGCGTGGCCAAAAAAAAAAAAAAAAAAGTCAAAAAAACCAAACCGTTTTTTAGTTAATTAAGGAATAAAACTTTACCAGCATGATGTAGTGTCTCAACACCTAAGTATATACTAACAGAAATGCATAATGTGTTCACCAAAAGACAGACACTAGAATGGTCTTAGCGGCCATTCCACAAATAACCATCAACAGTGGAATGGGTGAATAAATGCTGGTAGTCTCATGCATGGGCTAGTACTTGGTAATGAGAATGAACAGGCCATTGCCACACACAGCAACAGGGAGAAGTCTCACAACAGAATGTTGGGCATAAAAGCCAGTCGTGAGAGAGAAATTCCACCTATCTGAAATTCAAAAATCGGTCGAACAAAATCGAGGTGTTAGAACGCCGGAGAGTGGCTACTCTAGGCAGGCGAGTAAGTAGGGGTTCCTGGGGGACTGGGAATGTTCTGTAGTTTTTGAATTGGGGATTTGGTTACGTGGGTGTGTTCACTTTGTGACAATTGAGCTGGCGTACACTTAGGATCTGTGCACCTTTCTTTATGCTTTCAAAAAAAAGCCTACAAATTGTTGCTGATAAAGTCAAGAACCTGCCATATCCTTCCCTCGCTTTCTCCATCCTTCCTTTGCCAGAGGTAGCCAGTTTCCAGAAGCTGGGAGGTAGCCTTCCCAAGTAAGTTTTACGCTCTTAAACATTTAGTGTGGCTTGGGTGTCTCGAAATTTTAAATAAAAACTGTCCTTCTGCTCCTTGCTTTCACTATTTATTGGTGGTATCATTTACTAAATTTCATGTTGCTGACATTAATCGGGTTTGCTGTGTGCATCCCTAGGTCATTCATTGAAAAGGCTTGCGTTCTATCACATCAGTTCACTGCCATTTCTTGACCCAGCCTCCCAGTGATGGACGGTTGGGTTGTTTCCAACGTTTGGCTATTGTGGTCACACTGCAGTGGGCTTCCTTCTGAGCAGCGTCTCTCCACCCAGCCACCCAGGGCCTTCTGCTTCTCTCTCCTCCTTTGCCTCCTGACCAGTCAAGCTGACCCCCTTTCCTTTTGTGGTTCCTCCACTCTGGCATCTTCTCTCCTCCCCATCTCCCAGCTGCCCCTCCCCACCCTGCTTCCCAACCTTTCTGACTCAGAAAGACCGAGGATCTGTGCTGGGTGGAGGTGGGGGAGGGATGGAAGGGGGTAGCCTCTTTCTTTGCCACAAAGGCCCCTGTTCTCCAAGATAAATGACGATTTTAACAAAGAAATATTTCATTAAGGGTTGGTATCTTAATGAACTGTGCCAGGAACCTCTAAGGCACTCTCCAGACTCTCCCCCTTTTTAAGGGGGGGCTCCTACTCTTGAGGGGAAGCTTATCAGTTTACCATATTGCCCTGAGTAGAGGACCATGCAGTGTGGAGAGCTGTCCCTGGGGGCTGTGGAGGAGGGGAGGGCACCCAGGCCTGGGGGTGGGGCCTGGTTACCCCTCTTGGTGGCAGGGGCTGGGCCCTGGGAGATGTTTACAGACCTCACTTTTAGGGCCTCAGAGACTCAGGCCTTGTCCACGGGGTGGTGGGCATGGGACTCCAGGCTGATTGGTGGAAAATCATTCATTAAGGATCGGGAAATGAACAATAACCTGACAAGCAGTGGACAGTTTTCCATCAATTAGAACACAGTGTCTTTGGGTGAAATGAGACCCCCTCCGTGGAGGGATTTCCGAGCAAGGAGAGAGCAGGACGCAGGCAGGGATGGGCCAAGAGAGCAAACTCGGCACCCTTTCCCTATCCCATGCATCACACCCAGCCATTCACCAAGGGGGCAGGGGGAGGCCGTGCCCAGGGACAAGGAAAGGCCAAGCAGGGGCACAGAGAGGAGAGCCCCTTCTCCCTTCATGTGGTTCATCCTTCAAGAGCTACCTGAAGTCTTCCTTCCTCAGAAAAACGCTCGGATTTAAATCCCAGTTCTGTCGCTTTCTAGCTTGAAACCCTGAAGCAGGAGGGCTTAATCTCAGTTTCTTCAATTGCAGAAGAGGGAGAAAGATGAGGGTCCAGCAGAGGTGGTGAGTGAGTGAGTGTAACACCTGTAGGGTTCTCCACCCGGCAAGGCATCTCCTAGCTCAGAGCCATGATCATTATCTCTTGATGCTCCAGCCCACTTCCACCTCTTTCCGGCTCCTCCTTAGATGGCTGGTGTTGATTTTACAATGTGTTGTTGGCTAACTTTTATTTCATAAGCGCCAAGTCACTTTTAATACATTGTATTGTTTGTTCACTGTTTAACCATGTGTGCCTCATCTCTCTAACTAGATAATAAACTGAGGTCGGGGCCCATGATTTTAGTCATTTTGGGATTTCCTCTTGCAGCCCAGTGTGCTTTGCACAGTAAATGCACGTTGAATTGGTTTGATTGTAATTTGATGCTTAGTTAAAAAAAAATAGCCTGATACCTCAGGGCAAGTTGGTGCCCTGCAGGTAACAGTGAGGGGGTTGGGGGGGGTGGCATGCGGAGTTTTAGGAGCTATGCAGTAAAACTGTGTCTTCAGTGATTGGAGGGAAAGAGCTGGGGGTCAAGGTGGGGACTTGGATGGAAAATGGGACAAGGCAGCACCCTCACTCCCTCGGGGCTGCTGCCTCCTGCCAGAGGGCTGTGCCCCCCATTCTTCTCATGACTGCTCCCTGCACATTTTCTGCTTGTCCACGGGGGGCGGGGGGGATACCTTCAGAGCTCTGCACTCATCAAGGGAAGCATTCCTTCCTCAGGGAACCTGGAAGGCCTGCGTTTTGGGGTCTCGGCCAGTGGCACTGGAGGGTGAGGTGGGCTGTGAAGGAGGAAAGTCAAAGCCAAGGTGGCCTCACACTGGAAATAGCTACCACTTATTGAGCACCTACTGTATACCAGGCACTTTTCATATGTATCTCTGATCTCCACAGTAGTCCTAATGTTTGATTCTTTTGTTTGTTTATTTTTAAAGAGAAGGCAGCGCCCGAAATGGCAGAGGCAATCGATGTGGGGTGGAGATAAGGGGAGAGAAGAGAGAGTCTTTATATGTCTCTGATTGTGTGTGGTGTCTGGCAAGGCCTGTGGAGTGGGGCTCACACATTTCCTG
Source organism: Phocoena phocoena (assembly GCF_963924675.1). NCBI lineage: Eukaryota > Metazoa > Chordata > Mammalia > Artiodactyla > Phocoenidae > Phocoena > Phocoena phocoena. The sequence continues at coordinate 71,601,762 of NC_089228.1, read as the reverse complement.
GGCTCCTTCACGCTGGTTTGAGTCCGTTCCGTGCTGGGCCTGGACTCCAGCGCCCACCTCCTTCCCAGTTCTCCTGCACCCTCTCTTCTTTCTGGCCTTCTCTCTTCCAGATCCCTCTGCTCTTGACCCCTGGCCCTCCAGCCCCAAAGACCTCTCTCATGGTTGCTGGGTAGCAGGAAGTCCCTGGAACCAGGCATCCGAAGGCTGGAGTGAGGCTGGATCCTGATTAGAGAAGAACCAACTGTGCGCCCGTCCCTGTGTTAAAGCACTCTTTTCATGATGTCATTTCACCTCCCACCAGCCCTCTGAGATGATATAGCAGATGCTGTTGAGTGCCCTGTCTGTGTGCCCTCAACCTGACCACTTATACCCCTAAGGCTTTCAATCACCTACCTGCCTATCTTTGCCTGAGGGCTTCCTCTGGGCATTGGACTCTATTTTGTCACTATTGGGAGACCAGAAGTGCTGGGGAATTAACACCATCCAGGAGAGCCCCGCACCCATGACTGATGAGCATTGATGTGTGAATAATTGAGATGTGTGCTCTACATGTGCTCACAGGGTTTCCCCAGCAGGACTGAGCCACCCAAGGAGCCAGCTTGATAACCAACTTGATTGCTTTCCTTCCTTCCCTTATCTTATTTCCCCACTTCTCTCCTGGTGTCTCCTTTACCTCCTACATCAACCATGTGTACTGGAATAGTTGTCTCAGGGCCTGCTTCTGGAGGAACCTGGCCTAAGTCAGGTGGGTACCGTTATCATCCTCATTTTACAGATGACAAGACCAAAGCTCCGAGACGTTGAAACTCACACACAGTTCCACAATTATGTAAGTGAAGTGCCTGCATCCACACCCTGGCTTGTTAGACAGCAGAATGTCCACTTCATCGCTCTCCCGTATGCCTTCTTGAAGGCCCTTCCCCCTCTGCCCCCAGAGTCTTGTTCAAGGCCATTCCCCCTGGTTTCCTGCCTTGAGAGGTAAGAGATGAAGAGCAGGGTGGGTCGGGCGTACACTGGCCGGAAGTGGGGAGTGTTTACAGGTCACCCAGCTCTCCCCGCCTCCCCGTGGGTCCCAGGCCAGTAGTCAGAGCCAGTTCTTGGATCTCAGACAGAAAGAGAAGCAATGACCACCCACAGGACTGGACATAGGATGAACAGAAAAAAGTGAATGCTACTTGGAGTGCTGGAGAAGGAGAGGACAGAGTCAGGGGTACACGGAGGGATGGACTCGGGGCTGAGGAAGTTTTCCAAGCCTTTGCGTTATACGAGGGCCTGTGATCAGACATCCCCGCGTGCAGCAGCCCCTGTAAAAGACGAGCAGCCAGGGCGAGAGCTAGGAGAGGATTTCTTGATAGTGGAGTTTGCTCAGACTTGGGCTCTGGAAAGTCCCCTTCTGGGAACCTCAGGCCCAGGGGAGAAATCGGCCAGCATCTTCTATGAGTGTGGAGGTGGGCACAGCGTGGGGATGACCTGAGCCCCTCAAAGACAAAAGTTACACGGAGAGAACATCTTGCAATTTTCTACTTGGTTGGTTTTCACGACATCTTTGACTCAGTTTATGTTCTCCCAGAAGCAGACTCTGACGCAAGGATTCAAGCATGAGTTGGGAGTGGGAAAGTAGGGGGCTCGGCGGGGGTGTGGGTGGTCGGGAGGCCCACATAGGGAGTGTTAGCATGTACTGTGAGTGAGAGGGGCGCAGGCCTGCTGGGGAACCCCGGAATACGTTTGAGGCATGCCTCAAGTTGTCCATATGATGGGGGCAAGGAAGCTGGGGTATTTATCCACCAACTCCCTCTTTGCCATTGGTGGAGGGCTGCTTCCAGACACATTAACTCTCCAGCGCTTCCAGCTTGTCCTGAGTCTAGCCAAGGGCGTCTCCATGGCCAGAGGAAAAAAAAAAGAAAAAAAAAAGAACCCTCAGGCAAAGGGCAGGTGTTGGCAGTAAGCAGCCTTCTCCGTTTGGAGGTAAGTGCCGAGAGGCATAGGCAGAACGCCAGCACCTGCCACACTCTGCCACCCTCCTTGACTTCTCCTTTCCACGTGCCCTTGTGAGCTTGTGTCATCTCCCTCTTAAACGCTTCGGGCTCCCAAGCCTTCAGCCTTGACCCATGGCTCTCCTCAAGCTACATGTCCTCTGGGACAATCCCATGTACTCTCATGGGTTTAACTACCATCTGTGAGTTGGTCCAAGTACCATCACTTTCTTGGACCTCTCTCCCACCCCCATGTCTGTGACCCTCCAGTGATGGCATAGCCAACATGTCCCAGACCCAAATCGTTCAATATCATCTGTATCCACAGACGTGCCCCACCTCTGCACTTTCTCCTCAGTGATGGCATCACAATCTACCCAGTCATGTAGAAACTATTAGAAGTCGCCCCTTGACGCTCCCTAGCCCTTCCTTTCACATCCAATCAGTCACCAAGTCCTGTGGATGTGGTTCTAAAATTTTTCTCAGTCATTCCCTCCTCTCCATCCCCATTCCTACTGCCGTTGGCTGGACCCGCATGATTTTCTACCCGGGTTATTCCAGTAGCCTCCTAACTGATTCCCATCTCCAACCTGATCCCCTCCCCGTACCTCCTTCCAGTCCATCCTCCACAGTGGTCAGAGAGTTCCACCTACAGTGCCAACTTGAACTTGTCATGCCTTGTTCAAGACCCATTCCCACAGGGCCAATTTCAAGTACGCCGGTCTGGTACGCAGAGCACAAGGTATCCTTTCTTGAACCTTCGATTCCATCCCTGGCCACTCCCAGCTCTGCCGCTTCCGTCTTGTGGCGTGTGCTGTGCTCTTTCCTCTCATGCCGTGTCCTCTGCTTGGAATACCTGTTCTTCCACTTGCTTTCACAGTTGACTCGAAGACCCAGCTTAGATGACACCTCTCCTCAGAAGTTTTCCTTGAATGCTCCGAGCTGGATTACTCTTCTTTTTGTGCTCTTGTATTGGTGCAAGCATCAAAAAATTCACTGCAAATGGGCTTAAATAACAATAGCAATAGATTGACTTGTGTAACTGAAACATCAAGGGGTAGGCCTTGCCACAGGTGGTGTGTGGTCTAGGGGCTTAAAAAAATGATGCCGTTGCGGTCTCTGCATTGCTAACTCTGCCTTACCCTGGGTGGGCTTCATTCTCAGAGTCCTTGGAGGCAGTCCTATAGCTTCAGACTCACATTCTCCCCAGTTCAGTCCAATGAACTGTTCAAGCAAATGCTGGCTTGTTGGGACCTGTCTAGGGATTTACTTGCCCCTCTCCAGACCAATCAAAATGTCCAGGGGCTTAGAACGTTCTACTTCAGCAGTTGGCAAACTCTGGCCAACTTGTTTCTGTAATGGCAGAGTTCAGTAGTGGAGGCAAAAGACCAGCAAACTTTTTTTGTAAAGGGACAGATAGTACGTGTTTTAGGCTTTGTGGGCTGAGGCAAGATCAAGCATATTATGTAGCGACAAGAGATATTATGCATAACAAGACAGAAAACAAATTTCCACAAAATTTTTATTGATGGAATTACAATAATAATTGAGTACTTTTTTTTTTTTGGTAATAAAAGGTCTACTAATGAGAAGAATGGGATTTTTTTGGTAAGGGTGGGAGGGATAACATTTTGCTTAATTGGAGTTCAAAGTTAAGGCTCCTTGCCATCAGATCAATGACAAATGTTCATCTATAAAAATTATTCTTAAAAAAACAAAAATTATTCTTGGCACTTCCTGGTGGTCCAGTGGTTAAGACTCCGCGTTCCCAATGCGGGGGGCCTGGGTTCGATCCCTGGTCGGGGAACGAGATCCCTCATGCATGCTGCAATTAAGAAGCCCAACTGAGAGTCCTCATGCTGCAACTCAGAAGTCCGCATGCCGCAACTAACGACCCCCATGCCGCAACGAAGATCCTGTGTCTTGGTACGGCCAAAATAAATAAATAAATATCTTTAAAAAATTATTCTTAGTTCACAGACCGTACAATAACAGGCAGGATTTGGTCCGGGGGCCATAGTTTGCAGACTCCTCCCCTGAATTCTATCAAACCATTATCAAGCTAAGGGAAGAGACTGTGGGAAGCTGGAGAAGGAGACGGCAAACCACCCTGATGGTGGAGATGATATCAGTACCAGAGGGCCTTGGATGTGGAGCTGGCTTTGTGACACACCATTCACAGAGTCAGGCTGTGGGGGCATTTTATCAGACATGTCTTTATAAGACAAGTTCATGTCCATTAGGCTTCCTAATCCTGACGCCATCCCTATAACATAGGCAGGGCAAGGGTGGTTACACCTTTTTTACAGAGGGGAAAAGAGGCTCAGAGAAAAGTGACTCGTCTGAGGTTTCCCAGCAAGGCCTCTCTGGGATATGTTTGAGGATGCTAAGGCATGGGCTTTGGGACGTGTGCTTTGCTGAGTAATTGAACAGTTGTGACATCCCCTGCTTGGAGGGCAGAGGCTGGGCCAGCAGGAGTAAAGGCTGGTCTGGACATGTCCTAGGAGGCTAGGTCTGCGGCAGGCCCTGTGATATCCAGTGGTCCACTGGGATGGGCATGGTCAACACAGGTGCTCAGGAACCCAGCTCTGTTTCAAGAATCACTGGGCTTAGTTCTGTCTCCCAAGCAGGACAGGTGATACCAGCTCGGTACCCCTGAGCTAGGCTTCAGGTAAGAATGCCCGGGACACAAACAACGAATTTGACCCCTCACCTTATGGCCTCCAGCCTCCAGGTCTGGCCTCATCTCGGTCCCTGATGAGCGCTCTCATCCTGCGGGCCAGGGTGGGGTTTATAGATTTTGGTTTTGGCCGTACTACAGAGGATGTGGGATCTTAGTTCCCTGACCAGGGATCGAACCTGCGCCCCCTGCATTGGAAGCACAGTCTTAACCACTGGACATCCCAGGAAGTCCCTAGGGTGGAGTTTAAACTTTGATGTTGGGATGACCCCAGGGTGGGGGCGGGTTGTGGGCAGCTGTCAGCAGGACTGTCTCAGCCCTCCTCCAGGGCTGACCTGGCCTCAGGCAGGGCTGCCCAAGGTCACAGAAGGGTCTGGGGGTGGGCAGAGGCAGCCAGAGGTGAAGGATGGTTGCTGGGGTCCTTTCCAGGATGATGATATAGGGATACCAAGTGTGTGAGCACAGGTACAAACACACACACACTTACTGGTCTCACAGACGTATTTACACACTCCCATAGGCAGATGGTCACACCTACACCTATCTTCACTACCAGGATCTCACCTACACACACACACACACTCCAATGGTTTCCTACACTTATTTACACACTCCCAAGCTCACACCCCATATTCATACACGCCAGTATTAGTTTCCTAGGGCTGCTGTAACAAAGTACCACACACTGGATGGTTGAAAACAACAGAACGTGGTTATTGTCTCACTGTTTTGGAGTCTAGAAGTCCAAAACCAAGGTTCTGTCTGAGATTTTTTTTTTTTTTTTTTTTTTGCGGTACGCGGGCCTCTCACTGCTGTAGCCTCTCCCGTTATGGAGCAGAGGCTCCGGATGCGCAGGCTCAGCGGCCATGGCTCACGGGCCCAGCCGCTCCATGGCATGTGGGACCCTCCCGGACCGGGGCACGAACCCGCGTCCCCTGCATCGGCAGGCGGACTCTCAACCACTGCGCCACCAGGGAAGCCCCTGTCTGAGATTTGTAGGGGTGGATCCTTCCTTGCTACTTGCTAACTTCTGACAGCCTCAGGCATTGCTTGGCTTGGAGATGCCTCGCTCCAATCTCTGCCTCCATCTTCACGTGGACATGTGTTTCTGTGTTTCCACATGGACATCTTTTTTTTTCTTTTTTTTCAAACCTCTTTATTGGGGTATAATTGCTTTACAATGGTGTATTAGTTTCTGCCGTATAACAAGCTTGCCCTTCCCCCTCCCCACGTCCTCAAGTCCATTCTCCACGTCTGTGTCTTCCATACAGACATCTTTTTATCAGGACACTAGTTGTTGCATGAGGGGCCAGCTTACTCCAGTACAGCCTCATCTGAACTGGTTACACGTGCAATGACCCTATGTCCAAGTAAGGTCATACTCTGTGGTACTGGGAGTTAGGACTTCAGTGTATCTTTTTGGGCAGGGACACATTTGACCCTTGACAACACCTTATGGCCATAAAAATCTCACACGTACCTATCATACTCCCACAGTGACACGCAGATGTATACACTCAAAGTCACACAGACACATGTTCACACGTTCTTATAGTCACAAAATCACACATGCCGACATATGCCACCAGGATCACACACCCACACCCACACGTACACTCACAGACACTCCCTCTCCTTCAGTCTCCCTGTCTTACAAACGGCCCCGCACCCGTCACAGTGACTCCTTCACGTGCCCGCATGCCCCAGCCTGTCTCCCATACATTGTCCCCCTCACCCCTGCCACACTAAGAGCCCACACTTGGCTTGTACCTCTCACACCCTCTCCACCCACAGTCCCTCCCCTTCTGACTCCTTCTCCATCCAGCCCACTGGATGCCCAAGCTACCCTCAGGGCGGGGAGGCAGCAGCCAGCCTGGAGGGCACCCTGCCCCACCCCAGCCGGGGCACCAGGTGAAGAGCCCCTTGCTGGCACAAGCCTTCTCCACCGTAGACTCCCACTTTTCCTTTCCTGCGGCGGACAGACAGATGGACACATGCACACGCGCTCTCACGCTCACCCCCGCGCCCCTCTGGCAGCCCCGCGGCACCAGTCTGTTCCTCATTATGGGCCAATGCGCCTGTTTACTCACCCAGCTGGATATGGTTAGAGAGTGATAAATAATGAAAGAGAAAACAGGCTTTTCCCCTCTGTGGCTTCTATTTATGTAACATGTGTCACAGCTCACTCACAGACTTTGTTTCGGAGCTGGTTGCAGGAAACAGTTTATTTTTTCCGGACAGTGGCTTGGGAGGCGGGGTGGGGGGGCCGGGGTTTGGGTTTCTGATCTCACGCCCATGGGAGTTTCGGGATCTGGTTCCCAGAGTCCTCTTCCTCTGGTGCCTCCCCTCCCTGGCTCCCCCCGAACAGCGACAGCTCTGGGGCAGACATCACAGTTCAAGGCTGCCTTAGAACCGGGTTTTCTGACTCCACCGATTTGGAAGGAGTCGGGGTGGTTGGGGCCCCCTCCCAGCTGCCTGTGAAACCCCTCAAACAGAGGGGCTTGTTTTAAGAGCCTCACAGCTCGAGGCCAGGACTCCCTGAAAGGAGTAGGTGCAACAAGGGGCTTCCCAGGTAGCCCGCACCTGTAAGGCGGGAGGGAGCAAAGGGATTCCTTCTATAAAATATGAATAATAGATCCACACCTTGTGTCCACGTAGCACTTTCGCGTCCGTGGTCTCAGCTGTTCCTTCCCAGGTGTGAGATTAAGGAACAGGGATCAGGCGGGACTGACTTTGGTCTGCTCGGCTGGTTGTGAAGAGCCAGGACTTCAAACTCACCCATCCCACTGTCCCTCCTCTCCCAGGGCGCCTCCCTCAGAAGAGTTCTGGTCAACTTAACATACACTAAGGCAGGTGGGAGTAGTTACAGGGGTGTGGGGACTTGGAATGCGGGGGATATGAGTTGTCAGAGAAGTGAGAGGGTCCCCCTCCTGTCCTTCCCCCAACACTAAGGTGGGCATCCTTTGAGGGTTGCTCCAGGGCGGGAAGAAGCAGCAGGAAGTGGTCCTGCTTCCCAACCCCCAGTGCGGGCCTTGGGAAGTTTAAAGACAACCTGTCCCCTTGGAGCCTGTCTCTTTTGCCGGGGCAGGGAGCCCATGCCTTGTTTGACATGGAGCCTCAGTAGGGTCCCAGGTCACCTGCTGAGGAAACCCCCGAGGCACCTACCCCTAAGGAAGGCAGAGTCTACTGTGGAGGATGGACTGGGAAGCCCCCAGATCCAGCAGACTCTGCCTGTGTGTGTGTACAGGTGACATGGGATCAGTCCTGCCTGGTGGCCTCAGGGATTCTTTTGGGGACTGTCCCACAGGGATCTCCTGGCTGGTGGGAGAAGTGGACACATTCCTAAGACAAGGACTTTTGAACACTGTCTGACAAGCATAAGAAGGCACAGTGAACAGTGGAGGATTCCTGGACTGAATGTCAATATTATGACACAGTATGAGTGTGTTTGGTGTTTGGTAATTGCAATCACTGCTGCTTTTGTCGTGGTCATCCATTTACAATGCCTGGTGTCGGTTTATCTCTTGCAAAAATAAAATACAGTGTGTGTGTGTGGAAAAAAAAAAAGAAGACACAGTGAAGACTCAGTGAAAACGAGAAAAAGCACGAAGGAGGTGGTTTTCAAATTTAATGGGTGTCACGGTCACAAGGGAGCTTATTAAATGCTGATGCCTAGGCTTGCCCTTGGGTGTTAATTCAACAGGTGGAGAGCAACCAGGAATCGGCATGGCTGACAAGGTCTTGGGAATTCTGAGACGGGTGGTTTCCCAAAGGCTTGGAGACAGTAGAGCCCTCAGTGGGCTCCGGAGGCACCCCCTGCCCCCCAAAATGAGAAAGAAGCATTATGGTCAGGAGGAAATCTGACTTTCCCCAAAGAGTGGGAATAAACTGGTCAGAAGAATTATAAAATTGGTTTGGTTGGAAAAAGGGAGAGAGGAAGGGAGGGAGGGAGGGAGGAAGGAAGGAAGAAGGGAAATGAGCATTTACCCACACCAGTTAGGTACCAAACACAGTTATATGACAACTGGATCTGTCTGCTTTGACTTTTTGACATCTATACCCATGTCTGAAACCTAAAACACTGTCAACATTTTATTCTTATTACCAGGTAATGCTGACACAGAAACACCCACCTTACCCTGAGTCAAAACTTTTTGTATCAGCCAAGCAGTTTGCACACCTTTGAGCACACACTACATTCCAGGCGCTGTATTACATGCTTTATATATGTAGTTTTATATTTACGGCACCACAGCCCTGACAGGCAATAATATTCCCATTTTACTGAGGAGGACATCAAGGCTCAGAGACTTATCTAAGGCCACCCAGCTATGCAAATCCTGGCCATAGGAAGAGTTAGTGGTCTTTTCACTGCTCCAGGGAGGACTCCTGTTGGGGAGCTAGAGTAACTTAATCCAGAACCTGCTTTGCAGCCCTCTCTCCAAGACTCCCTCCCTCCCCCCTCTCCCTCCCTCCTCCCCCCTGAGGAATGGGGAGGTGACCTCTCTGCTACTCCTGCAGGCCCTTGCCTTTGGGGCCCTATGGACCCTCACAAAGCCCACCCAGCCTGCATCCGAGCCTCAGAGCTTTCTGCCTGCAGGCAAATGCCCGGGACAGGAAGCTAAGCACCCCCAGGGTCTCTGGTATTTAGTCCTGGGAGCACTTGAGGTTCTGAGGGGGTCCCAGGAGAGAGGGGCCATGTGAGGGGGGCTCAAGGAGCACCCCTGCCTCGGTTTCCAGGAGCCCGCTGCATCCCTGTCCCCCTGGCAGGATGGGTGTGTCACAAGCTAGAGAGGGGCAGTGTCGGGTAGGGGCAGGGCTGGCCAGAGCCCCTGCCCTGGGCGTGTGTTCAGGCTGCAGGCGAAGCTTGATTTCAAACTTAGGGACTCACGGCACTTTCCCAGGGGTCCTGCCCAGACCGCCCCCCACAAACATTCACCTGCACACATGCATGCTCTCAGGTGATTCCACTGCATTCAGGGCCCCTTTTCATGAAGACCCAGACAAAGCTCTGGCCTCTGATGTCCCCTGTGGACAGTGACATAAATAGTAAAAATCATCCCAAAGCCCACAGGCTCTGCACACCTTGTCTTTAAACTTCACACTGATCCTGCAAGGAAGCTTTTATTATAACCACCCCCTAACCTTAGACATGAGAAAAATGGGGCTCAGAAAAGCCAAGTGACTGGCCTGAGGCCACACAGCCAGTATGTGACAGAGCAGGATTGGGATTCGGATGCCTCATCCCTATTGCTGGGCTGCCATTCCTGTTTCTCTCCCAGCACCTGGCACCCAGTACGCATTCAGGAAGTCAACCCATTCATGTGCGTATGTGGGTTTTCTTTCATACACAGTCAGCACAGGCCCCAGCTGCCCCTTTCTCCAAACCCACCCTGAGATGTGATCTCACGGCAAACTCAGAAAATCGCAGACCCCTCTGCTTCTGCTACAGCCAGAACTAGGACCAGCCTGAATTCCCTGGGTTCCAGACTCAGTTTCCCTCTGCCTCTCAGGTCCACAATCCTGAGCAAGGCTCCCCCTGCTTTGAGGAGACCGACAGCCCTTAGCCTGGCTCCTGCCCCAGGTCTGACCCTCACTCTGGAAGCCTCCGGCCACCTCCACCCTCCCCTCTTCCTCGGAAGCGTCAGGCCTGGCACTGCCCCCCTGCAGCCCCTTCTTCCCACTGCCCCCTGGGAGCCCGGGCTTTGCTTGAGGGCAGCGAGTGAAGCCGGCTGTAACAGAGAAAACTCGGGCTCCTCTTTAGAAGTCCCTGGAGGAGGCAGATCTGAGGAAAGGCTGCCAAGAAGGCGCCTGCAGCAACGTCAGCTTGAGAACAACCTGGCTGACAGGATGCTGAGCGGGGATTAAGGTCGGGATCAGGGAAGCCAGGGAAATGAAGGCAAGTTCCCCGCTCCCCTTCCTGCTGCCACCGCAGCCTCCTCCGCTGCTGGGTTTGTCTTCTTGCTTGTTCTCTGGGAAAGTGGGTAGAGAGGGAAGTGGGCAGGGGTGAGGCAGGGAGGTGGGGGGGGAGGACAGGGGAGAGGTGGAGACGGGTAGGCAGGGGACAGGAGGCGACTATTCTCCTCTGGTCGTCAGGACTCAGTGAAGGGCCGGGCAGAGACATGGTGGTCCTCACCTGGGACCCTTCCCTGCCGATTGTCCCCAGTTGGTCCTGGGGCAGCCAGCAGCTGCCCTGTTAACCCTCCCCCGTGTGCAGAGCCTGTCCTGAGTGTTGGTGGCAGGACCCGTGAGGACAGAATTGCTCTTACTCTGAGAGAGGCTCCCGGGCCAACATGGCAGATGTGATACAGCCTCCAGAAAGGGGACAGGCCTGTTTCCACCTGCCTACAGATGCAAGCTCTCTGTTCTACGGAAAGGTCTTCACTCCGACCTGCCTCGTCACTGAAATGTCGCGAGAGCCTGGCCAAATGGGCTACTGAGTTCCGGATCAGCCACTGCAACAGAATTCTAGTGGAGCCTCAGACCCTCGCATTGTCACTGGCGGGGTTAAGAGCATGGCCTCTGGTCTCAGATGGCATGGATTTGAATTGTGGCTCTGCCACTGATTTGCTTTGTGACCATCAGCTAAACTCTCTACACCTCAGTGGCAGAAAATGGTAGCACCCCCTCCTAAGGCTGTTAAGATGAAGGGAGTGAACACGCGAGCAGTGCTTGAGGTAGGGCCTGCCACAGGGGATGGGTGTGATGAGGGGAGTCGCATTTATTTTGGGGGCAGAGGACAGGAATAATAGTGATAATCCAAAGTCAATCACCCAAAAGCTTCCTGGAGGAAGGTACTGTGTAATCTGATTTCGGAGGCTGAGGCTTGACAAGGAGTGAATGGACGAGGGAATTGGGAGTGAGGGACAGAGCCCCTGTTTGCCTGGCGAGTATGGGGCCTGAGGGGGGCGGGGATTTAAGGATGTGTCTGGAGAGAGGTAGAAAGGGTTTGTTTTCCGGGAGACCCACTCCTGGCCAGTCTTTCTCCAAAGTTCTTGCTCTAACTAGGGGTAACATGACTACTCTCTCCCAGTCCTGCCAAGGGCGAGCCTGGGGTGCAAAGACCATGAAAAGACGCTGTTGGTCATCGTGACCTTCCCAGAATGGGGCATATTTCAGAAACCCAAGCCATTCAGAGAAGTTTCCAGTTGTACCTGTGTTCTCTGGACCTGGTGAGGGACAAGACAAATAGGGAAACATGCAGAGACTACAAACCTGGTGGCAGATGGTCCCAGGGGGTTGGGTTCCAGCTGTGCCACTGACCAACTGTGTGACTTGGAGCAAGTCAATTAGCCTCTCTGGGCTGGTCCGTGACACGGGATAAAGATTCACACAGGAACAGAGGAGGGCTCCTTCCTGGCCTCCTCCAGGGCTGCAAATACAGGGCCCACGCTGGCCCACGCTGCAGTTCCTCTTGGGGTTCCTCAGCCCCTCTCCCCATCTCTGGGCACCCTGGCTGCAGGCTGGGTGTAGAGAAGGCTCTGGGTAGGAGTGAGAGCCTGGGATGGGTACCAGTAATTGAGGAAAGGGTCTGCTGAGTCTGAGCTCTGGGGGAAAGCACTGGGCCAGGGGGCCTGGTCTCTGCAGGGCTGGGTGGGGAGCTCCAGGCTGGGGATTTTATCTCTAGGGGACTGGTTTCTGGAGAATGTAATTTCAAAAACTTTTTAAAAAAAAAAAAAACCTGTCAATAAAATTTATGTATATTTATTGTAGAAAATTTGGAAAATACAGAAAAGCATAAAACAGGAGATAAAGTTCAACCATAATCCCACCACTCAGAAATAACCGTGGTAAGATTTTCCGGTATCTCCTAGTTTTTTAAAGTACACACACACACTTTCACACACTCAGAATCATACACACTCATGAACATTTCCACATCTATTCACATTCGTATACTCACACACGTATTCACACACTCACACATTTACACACATATGTGTATTTATTATAGCACAATGCACTTGATGTACCTATATCTCAAAAAATGTAGAAATGCATCGGGGAATCTTAAATACATTTGCGAAATACACTTTCGTAAAACTGGTTTCTTCATTAAATAAAATATTGAGAAACTTTCCCCCATGTCATTGAATATTCTCCTGCAGCATCCTTTAAAATGACTGCACATAGGGCTTCCCTGGTGGCGCAGTGGTTGAGAGTCTGCCTGCCGATGCAGGGGACACAGGTTCGTGCCCCAGTCTGGGAGGATCCCACATGCCGTGGAGCGGCTGGGCCCGTGAGCCATGGCCGCTGAGCCTGCGCGTCCGGAGCCTGTGCTCTGCAACGGGAGGGGCCACAACAGTGAGAGGCCCGTGTACTGCAAAAATAAATAAATCAATAAATAAAATAAAATAAATAAAATGACTGCACAGGACTTCCCTGGTGGCACAGAGGTTAAGTATCTGCCTGCCAACGCAGGGGACATGGGTTCGAGCCCTGGTCCAGGAAGATCCCACATGCCGTGGAGCCACTAAGCCCTTGCACCACAACTACTGAGCCTGCGCTCTAGATCCCGCGAGCCACAACTAGCGAAGCCTGCCCGCCACAACTACTGAACCCATGCGCTGCAACTACTGAAGCCTGTGAGCCTAGAGCCCGTGCTCCGCAACAAGAGAAGTTACAGCAATGAGAAGCCTGCGCATGGCAACGAAAAGTAGCCCCCTCTCGCCGCAACTAGAGAAAGCTCGCACGCAGCAACGAAGACCCAACACAGCCAAAAAACAAATAAATAAATTTATTTTAACAATAAAATGACCACACAGTGCTCCGTCTCCTGAGTGTGTTGTAAGGCATATACTTTCATCCATCCTCAAATTTTGGTCATCCAGAATGTTTCTAGATGTTTGCTATTATAAGCAACACTGCAACAAACATCATTGTAGAGAAATTCTTGAGGGGGTGGCTAACTCTGCAATTGTTTATTGGTCTGTCTCCCCGCAGACCAGAGTGTGAGACTTTCCAGGGCCGGCTCTGCAACCTATTCGCAAACCTCGCTCCTGGTTCCTCGTAGACATCCAGTAATTGTTGAATTGCATTGCATTTCTGGAGCTTGTGCTCTGGACTGAGGGACTGGGATGGTGGGCTGATCAAGAGGGAGCCCACCTTCCCTGCTAGAACACTCAGGGGTCCCCAGCGCCCTATGTTGGGTCCGCCAACTTCTAGGAAAAAAATCATTTCCAAGCCCAGAGCCACTGTCCATCCCGGAGCCTCACTGAACTGCCTCCCTTTATCTTCCAGGGCAAACCTAACTTGCCTCTCCCTGCACACCCCCCTACATCTGACTCATTTGAGTCCTTTTGTTGTGTCTTCAAGCTGAAGGCCTAGCCGACAGAGCCCTTTCACCTGCTCATTACTGCTGGAGTAATGTTGTGGTAACTTGCTGGGCTCCCCATGAAGCAGCCCCCTCCCTGGCCCCCATTTCTCACAGCACAGCCCCTTGGCCCCTGGGAAGTGCCCACAGGGCACACCTCAGCCCTGCCCCCTGCTCTGCCCGCCACCTCCCGAGGCACCAAGGAGCCTTTGTCTCTTCCACCCGGCTGGCTCTGGGCAGATGCTGTCATTCTTCCTAGCACAGATTTGTAGAATTATGGATTTTGGAGCTGACACCCAGCTCCCCATTTCTCAATGGGTTTTTAAAATGAATGAGAGGTAAGAGACAAAAATGGAGAGGTAAAACTTACTAATTCAATTTCCCCCCTCAAGCATCCATGCCCCCAACCTCCTGCAGTTTTCTTTTTTATTTTCTCTTTCCCTCCCTCTTCTTTTTCTCCCTCTTCCCCCTTTCTCTCTTCTCTCTTTCAGCTCCGACACTCTCTCCCACCCTCCTGTCCTCATTTCCCCTCCTCTCCCCTTCTTTTTTAAGTTTTTTTTTTCTTTTAACTTTCAAGGTCATTCCGGACTCCTGACACCGCCAGTCCCTTGGTGAGACGTGAGCGCCATTGGCGTCTGTGGCCTCTGTTTCCGTGGCAACCCAGTAACCATTAATTTTCAATTAAAGGAGACAAAAAGCTCGATGACAGCTCCAGGTCTGCTGAAGATGTCAAGAATCTGTATTAATATACAGCAAGAGAGCATAATTGTGTGTCCATCTTCCAGAGCAGCGAAAAATGGAGGGATAATTACCAGCTCGAAAGCCACTCTGTAATTTAGTTCTTACTGTCACCACAGCCCTACACATTAGCATAAATTAAAAGCAGAGTTTATTGTTATCAAAGTGCATTGATATCGCCAGACCCGCTTTCTTCCTTTTAACTGTTTGTCGTGGGTGAGTGACTCCCCAACTCTCTCAGGGTCTCCCTGGGGTGCGGAGAAGTTCCAGCGCCGGGGCTACCGAGGTACGGATGCTGGATCTGAATGTCTTGGTCATTTCTGCCATCCTCCCTTGGGGTGGATGGGGGCAAGGCTCAGGGCATCACCCCTCTGGCGGGGTCTGGGTCTCGGGTGGGGAACTTGGATAGTGATTTGCCTCCCACGTGTGAGTGCTTTGGTTTGTCCGAGGGCCCTCTAGCTCTTTCCGGAGGGGGCTGCTGCCCATCTTGGCATCCCCTTTCAGTGCCTAGTGCGGCGCAGGGCAGGTGATGTGTGCTCAAAGCCAGCCTGTGAAAACAAAGTGAAGGTCGAGGGGTCTCCTTTCCTGGGGTAGATGTCAGCGGGGGCCCTTCCTGCTTCCCCAGTTCAGGCTGTGAATTTCCCAGCTCAGTGTGGAGATGCTCCTGGCTCTGGTCCAGTTCCCACTGGCCACTCAGGGCCCCAGGTCCCAGTGGGGCCCCTCTGGATGCCCCTCCCCTTGCTGCTTGGCCATCCATTACCACGCCCTCCCCTCGCCTGGGTCCTGCCTCCTTTGCAGACTCAGCTCTAAGTAGTTACAGCACCTGGAAGTGCCTCGCTGCCAGGGTGCCAGTGACAACAACAGAAATCATGAATTTCTGTGAATGGGGGATGCGGGGTTTTCTTGTATTCTATCCAGAGAGAGCTGTCCTTCAGAGGGGAATTTAGTGTAATTACCCTTAAGGGAGCGATCCTTACGCAGTCAGTCACAACACTGACCTCCTGGCTGAGATCTGACAGTAAAATTACAGGCTGTGTACTCAACAGAAGGGGCATCCTCCTTTTTTGGGGGGCGGAGGCGGGAAGGAAGGAGGAGGAGGGGAAGGAGATACAGAGGCTTTGAAAAGAAAAGTGCTGGCTTCCAGCTGCCAGGAGAGCGGGTTCTCCTAGGCAAGGCATCTGTGGGGCAGGGAGAGATGTCCAGAGATTCCCCCTGTACTTCCGCTGGTCCTGAGGGGGTGTTAGAGTGGACATTTCGGCCCTTTAAATCTCTGAGCCGTGCGTGGTCTGTGATCTTCGCTGAAGTTAATCTTATTGTAGGTTAGGGTTTAGAGGATACTAGAATTTATTCACTAAACCACCCACACATGTTTCCCCAAACACATCTATCTGTCCCTTGGTCTCTCTCCTGGGGCCTGAATTTCCACTATTCCTCCTATCTTTGAGTTAATACATCCTAGATCCTGTTAAACTGCCCCTGGGTTATTTACTTGGCAGGACTAACATGCTAATCTGTGACCACTCCAAATTTAGCATGGATTTATCTGTCACACATGCTGGCCTGTCACATAGTAGAACCCTAAACCCTAAGGACGCAGGTCAGGCAAGTTTTCACAAGGTAATAGAGAAAGTCCGCTTTGTGGGCAGCTCGCTATAGACTGTAAAGCCAGGGAAGGAATGGAAATAGATCCCCAAATCTCCCAGCTGGGAGGGACCCCCAAACCAGCAGATCCAAACTCCTCTCGGTGCAGGGGTCCCCTCTGCTCCACTTCTCTCCAATTCTAAAGAGGTCCATTCTGCACTAAACACCACCAACTCCTCGAAAATTCCTCCTGAGTAGAGTGAAAATCTGTTTTCCTATCTTCCCTTTGGAGCGGAGGGACGAATCTAAACTTTCTCCAGTGGGAGAACCTTTAGCTACATGGACACAATGTCCAACGTCTTCTCCTTCACTTCTGGGACCCAGTGGGCCCATCACCATCCAGCTCACCCTACCATGGAAGAGCCGAAAAGGAATCTCAAAGGACGAAGGAAGACCTGAAACACTAGTCCAGCGTTTACTGAGCATCTACTGCTTTCCAGGCACAAACACCCACCGCATTTCCTTTCATCCTGTCTAGTGAGGAGAGGGTATGTTATTCCCATTTTACTGTAGAAGAAAAAAAAGACCCAGGAAGCTGCAAGTCACTCGCCCCAGATGACCCAGTGGCAGAGGGGCAGAGCCATGATGGGAACCCAGACTCCTGATCCTGGTGAGGCTTTCTTTGAGCATCCAGCTG
Organism: Phocoena phocoena; assembly: GCF_963924675.1. Classification (NCBI taxonomy): domain Eukaryota; kingdom Metazoa; phylum Chordata; class Mammalia; order Artiodactyla; family Phocoenidae; genus Phocoena; species Phocoena phocoena. The sequence continues at coordinate 71,584,780 of NC_089228.1, read as the reverse complement.
CCTTTGCCCCCAGGCCCAGCAAGCACCCTGAACTCTGTCATTGCTCTGCCTGTCTCCCCACCTCCAAGATGCTTTGCTCCAGGGATGCCTTCTCTCCTCTCTCCTTGGCAGGGAGAAGGAATTCCAGGGGAAATCCATCTCGAGTCCTGCTTCCTCCCTGAAAGCTCCCCTGCCCTCAGTAACTGCTTTAATGACAGCACCAGCAATTATTTACGACCACAGGACCACACTCCAGAGCTTGTAATGTTCTAAAGTAGGGCATTTCACTCAATTCCCCAGGCATTCTCCCTGGCTGAGGGTTCTACCTGGACCCCTCTCCCCTCTGAGATCTGTGTCTCCTTCAAGACCACCTTCTCAGTGATGCCAGCCCTAACCATCCTTTCCCAGTTCCTTGTACCCCGCTCCGTCTCTTCCCGCAGTTCCTATCGCCTTTTAACACCCGCTCCGTCTCTTCCCACAGTTCCTATCGCCTTTTCACATAGTATATAACTTGTTCATTATTAGGCTCGTTGCCTATTTTCCTCCACTTTCACCTCCAAAAGGGCAGCAACTTTGTTTATTTTGTTTACTGTTGTGTCCCAAGCACTTAGAACCCTGCCTGGTAAAAAGCAGGTGCCTGATGCGTATTTGTCAAATGGGTGGGAGGAATACTTAAAACCCAGGCGTGTTAGTTTTACAACAAAGAGGAACTAGGGCTCTAATTATGGGTTACGTGGCTTGTCCAAGGTCACAGAGCTGGTGGTACCTAGATCCAAGCCCTCATTCATTTGGGACTGCTGAGTATGGGGCTAAGTCAGGCCTGGTGGGCAGCGGGGAGAGCAGCTGGTTTCCTGGGGGATTTCTGCCTGCACGCCCACCAGCGGGTCCTTCTGGGTCCCCCTTCCCTCCTTCCTCTTCCTGCGGCTCCTTTCAGCACCTCTCCCAAGCCCCAGCCGGGGAGGGGCCTGCAGGTGCAGTCTGACTGGATTCCCTCCCCTGAGGACCGGTCCCTGCCTGGCCTGGAGTCCACACCCAGGGGCCCTGGGCGCCCCTGGGAGGCCCCCATTCTGGTCTCTGAGTGGCTCCTCTCCCTGGGATGTGAATCCGGGCCCCAGAGTGGCCACACAGAACATACATCTTAAACAAACACTTCTCCTTGCTGTTTATCTCCCTGGCCTTTAAACAAACTCTTTCAGAGGTTTCTGCTGATAGGAGAGATTTACTGAAAACCATTCCTTGCTTAAAAGCTCTGGGTTTATGCTACTGGGGTGGAGGCACGTGGTTTATCCTCCGGACCACGTGTTTATCCTCCAGGCCTTGATAGACGAGCAACACAGACTAATCTTTATGGAAAAGAAAATAGGAAAAGCAGGAAAGGGGAGGGGTGGAGACTGAGGGAGAAGTTTGGTTCTTGTCTTTGACTCCAGGAGGCCGTGGCAGATCTAGTACCACAGCACCCATCACACTGCAGCCCGAGGGGGCAGGGTGCGGCGCCCGGCAGGGTGGGGCTCCCTTGAACTTTGGACGGAAGGCCCTTGGGCAGGTGAGCCTCTTCTGGGGCCCCCAGCCCCGGACAGAGGCCCGAGTGGGCCTCCCCTAGTTGGAGGGGGTGAGGGCAGGGACGCAGGGCAGCCGTCACATGACAATATTTAATCTTGTATTCGACCAACATTTAGGAAGCACCTAGTGTGTGCTGGGACCTGGGCTTACAGAGTTGAGTAATCGTTAACCTCTACCTCAGCATTTCTGTCGGCCTGGCGCTGTTCTAAATCGCTTAGCTGAACTAACTCATTAACTACAGCAGGCCTAGAAGTAGATTCTGTAATTATCCTAGTTTTGCCGATGGGGAAACCAAGGCACAGAGAGATTACTGAGCCACACCCCAGAGGTTTTGGTTTAATAGGGGTGCAGTCTGGGCAACATATTCTAAAATATATCCCGAGCAGAGAGCTACTGTTATAGAGATGGACGTACTCCTTGCCCCCTCCTCGTCTTCCCAGTAGCATAGCATTTCATCACTTCTAAGGTACACACATCTTTGACGTCCGAGATGTGTCTCACAATCCATTGACAGCAATATTTTTTAGTGGAACATAAAGGAATGGTGCATCTTACAATCTTAGGTTTGAGAAAGTATAGAAATAGAGAACGAATCTCTACCACCTGTGGGCACGGGCTGGGTGGGTTGCATACATTTTCTCATTACTCTACTTCCCAAAGCTTTGAGACACATCTTGTGAGCACCTCTGATGAGAAAACAGAGGCACCAGGAATTTACTAACTTGCCTAAGACCATATTCAAACTGTGGATTTGAATCCACAATTAAATGGCCTAATATTTATTCCTGACCCTTGAAGGGTGCTTTATACTTTTCAAGCTGTCTTCACATTTATTTTGTCCACCGAAGAAGAAAGACTGAGTGGCCTTGTAAGTTACACACCTGACTTCTCAGCCTGTAAATGTGAAAGACCCATGGGAGGTTTTCTTGTTTTTGTTTTTGTTTTTAAACCTACCTGGGCTTTTGTAGATAGAAGTTGCTCCTAAGAGGAGAATGGGGCCAGGGAAGTGGGCCAGGGCAGAGGCCCTGGGCAAGGGCGGATGTCATTGCGAAGACTCTGCTGACTTCCGTCTGTGCTTTGTTTGTGAAGTGAAGGGGCTATTGCGGCAGGTGGGGACGGGAACGCAGGTAGGAATTTCCACTCCTTCCCGGGCCTGCGCTCAGGCCGGAAGCCACTGCCCCTCCTCCGTGTTTACACTTGACAGGCCACACCCCTCAGGATGACACAGACTGACACCCCTTCCCTCCTCCACCTGCTCTGAGCCAAAAGCCTTTCCCAGCACCCTGAAAGTACTTTTCAGCACCTGAGACTTGTCCTGGGCTGGGCTTCCAGGGAAGAAAGGGGGAGAATGTGATGGGGAGGTTAGAGGTGGGGTGAGGTAAGATGAGGAGGTAGGGGGTAGTCCAAGCTAGGACAAAGTTATGTGATTGTCTTGCACTCATCACCTTTCTTTTTGTATTATTTTTTTATATTGGGACACCCAGTCTCTAAAACCTTCCCTCCCCACCTAGCAATTCTTGCTCTAAGATACGTCATTCACAACAAGGTAAACATGATCGAGAGCAGCTTCCAAAGCCACCCTTTCGAGAGAGAAGTGCATTTGGGCAACGGCCTCTTTGTCCATTCATTCTCTGATTTACTCAACAATTTCCTTGGACATTCCTGGGGACCCTCCATCCCATCTGAAAGCCTTATCTGGGCCATCTCTGAGCTGTTTGGTGGGCTACTGTCCAAGTTTGGGCTTTGCCAGTAATGACACCCCTACCCTCTTATACAACATCTAGGTATATTGGCAGCAACCCAAGCTCTCTTTTTCACAATACAGGGAAAGAAAAGGTAATTCACTCTCACGAAAAAAAGTTTCAGGGACTTTGCTTTAAATAAACAAGGTGGTGCTTTACCCCAACGTTCACTGCAGCACTATTTACAATAGCCAAGACATGGAAGCAAACTTAATGTCCATTGACAGATGAATAGATAAAGAAGATGTGATATATATATATATATATATATATATATATATATATATAATGGAATATTACTCAGCCATAAAAAGGAATGAAATAATGCCATTTGCAGCAACGTGGATGGAACTAGAGATTATCATACTAAGTGAAGTAAGCCAGACAGAGAAATATCATATGATATTGCTTGTATGTGGAAACTAAAAAAAAAAAAAAAAAAAAGATGCAAATGAACTTATTTACAAAATAGAAATAGACTCATAGACATAGAAAACAAACTCATAGTTACCAAACAGGAAAGAGGGGGAGGGGTAAATTAGGGGTTTGGGATTAACATATACACATTACTATATAAAAAATAGATAACCAACAAGGACCTACAGCACAGGGAATTATACTCAATATTTTGTAATAACCTGTAAGGGAAAAGAGTCTGAAAAAGAACATATATCTCTATCTGTATCTATCTATATAAATGAATCACTTTGCTGTATACCTGAAACTAACAAAACATTGTAAATCAACTGTTCTTCAATTAAAATGAAAAAGGATGGTGCTTTAATAGGACATTTCCAGGTATCAACCAATCAGTCTATTTAGTTTCGTCGTTGCGCTGAGTTTCTTAGGGCTGTTGGGCAGGAGCCCATCCAGGACATCAGACCCTGGATGGAATTTCCAAAGGGGGCCACTGCCAATCAGGGCTCTGGATTCGTTTTTCTCTCTCTGTCCTCAGGAGAGAAAGAGCTGACTGTGAGCTATTAGGAGAAGACTCTGAGCTCAGAGCTGGAAGGGACCCAAAGAATCCTCTAGTCTAGTTTATAGAAGCTAGAGTGGCTTAAAAGTAGTACAGCCTTTTAATAAACTTAATTTACGCTGAAACCCCAAATATAAAACAACTAGGAGTTGTAGCTCTAGTTGAAGTGGGAAGCTGGATCCTACATACTCTGTTTCCCCAATTACCTTTTCAGTGGTCCAAAGCTCCCCGATGGAATCCCAAAGCTTGAAGTACACATATATTGGGTTGGCCAAAAATTCATTCGGGGTTTTTCCATAAGATGTTATGGAAAAACTCATCTGAACTTTTTGGCCAACCCAATAGAATCCACTGAGCTAGTTCAGTGATCCATGTTACAGACAAGTAAACTGAGTCAGAGCATGACGGGGAAGATGGTGGCCCCTAATTAGGGTCCTCCACCTCCATGGTCTGCTTTGGGTTCACGTTCATTCCCTAAATCATGATGTGTTTTCCTTTCCAACTTGGCCTGCAAAATCCTACCTGCCGTCAGCCTCAGCTCAAAGGCCACCTCCTCACGGGGCAGCCCCCAATTCTCTCATGCAGTTCTGGCTCCACGCCCAACCCCATCGGTGTTCCCGGAGCTGGCTGCTTTTGCACCTCTCTTAGGGTCAACTTCCCTTGCATTTCTGCTCATGAAGCAGGTCTTTTCTCCTTCACCAGACCGTTGAGCTCTCTGAGGTCAGGGCATCTTTTTCATTTCAAGCATCCAGCCCGTGAGTAGGTGTGCAGTCACACTGAAGCTGTTGACATGTTTTCTGGGGTGAAGGTGAGATGCTTTGCCCATGGTTGTGGGAGGGTCTGCCTACTGGACAGTCCTAGTTCTCATCAACTCAGCTGGGGAAGGCCTTGAGTTTGATTAGACGGTTACATGGAGAACTGAATTAGGGTGGGGGAGGGACAGCCTTTAGAGCTTGTGGGGAGGGTCCTTACTGTCCTGAACTGGACCCTTCCCCACCCCCAAGAAGATGGGGAGCAGAAAACCGGGTAGGGGAAGAGAAGCCAGGGCCCCTACACCTCCCGCCATCACTGGTTTCCCTCTTCTCTGGCATTTTAAGAGCCCAGACTCAAACCCTTCAAGGGCTTTTGAAACAATTAGATTTGCAAGTGCCCAGCACTCAGTCTAATTGCTTAAAAGCCACTTCAGGCTCCAACTGACCCAGAGTAAAGCCTGGGGAGTGGGCAGGGGGGAGGGGAGACCCGAGACACTCTGTCGCCTTGTTTCCCAGGCCTTTCTTGGTGACCAAGGTCTGCAGCAGGGGTGAGGCCAAAAAGGGACCTTCGATTGTCCCCAGGTAGCAGAACAACTGAAATTTCCCTGTCCTTTCCCCAGCCCTTGCCTCCAGGGAACTCCTCACATCTAACCCTTCTCTCACACACATCCTCATGCAAATCCCAGCATCCTCAGGGGTGGTCAGGGCAGGTGTGTTTATGACCAATTTTCAGAGTTCAGACTAACCCGAGGTAAGGAGGCCCAGAAGGGTCAGACAACAACTCTGGGGGTATCTGACTCAAAGCTGATGCTGTTCCTCTGGGATCTTCTGCTATAGGGGCATGAGGGGCTTTTGCAACCTCTAAGTCAGTTCCACCTCTCCATGCTTTTCTGATTACTCTTCCCCCAGATTCTGGTTTTTATACAAAATTCTTCTCTCTGGCTCAAGATCCCACAATGCTCCATATCAGATAGGGTCAAATATTCCCTGCAGCCTTTGCGCCCCCATAATTTGGCCCACATCACCTTAATGCCATCCCACCCCTGTGCCTTTTCACATGCTGTGCTCTTGCCCTGCACTCCTCCACCATCCAATGGAGACATCTATTTACGTGCCCATCATCAGGCTCAGCTGTGGGGACACTGGGACAAATAAGTCATGGGCCCTGCTTTCAGGATGACACATTCTAGGTAGAACATAGAAATATGAACAGATGAATTTCTTTGCCAAAAATTTGTTGAGGTCCTACTATGTGCCAGATGCTGCCCTAGACTCTAGGGACACAAACAAAACAGATAAAGTTCCCATTCTCACAGAGCTTATATGGTAGAAGAAGAAACAAGCAGCAACGAGTAAGCAATGAGATATATAAACTGCCGGATGGAGATTCGTGAGTGAAGGGAAACAAAACGGGGAAGAGAAGGATCTTGGAGGTGGGGCCATTTGAGCAGAGACCTGAGTGGAGGGAGGGAGCAGCTTGTGCAAAGTTCCTGAGGCAGGGCTGCTGCCCGTGTGTTCCAGGAGGAGAAAGAGGCCAGTGTAACTGGAGAAGAATGAGTGAGGGATGGCAGGGAGAGATAAACTGGGAGATTGGGATTGACATACACACAATACTATATATAAAATAGATAGCAAATAAGGCCCTTCTGTATGGCACAGGGAACTCTACTCAATACTCTGTAATAGCCTAAATGGGAAAGAATGTAAAAAAAGAGTGGATGTATGTATATGTGTAACTGATTCACTTTGGTGTACACCTGAAACGAACACAACATTGTAAATCAACTATACTCCAATAAAAATTAAAAAAAAAAAAAAAAAGAATGAGTGAGGGAAAGAGATGAGATGAATCAGAGGGAACAGGGGCCGGATCACGACAGGGGCTGTAGATTCAGCAAGGACTTTGGATTCTAGAATGCGATGGGACCATTGGGGATATTGAGCAGGGAGTAATATGAGTAAGCATATAGGTTTTTTTGTTTTTTGCGGTACACGGGCCTCTCACTGTTGTGGCCTCTCCCGTTGTGGAGCACAGGCTCTGGACGCGCAGGCTCAGCGGCCATGGCTCACGGGCCCAGCCGCTCCGCGGCATGTGGGATCTTCCCGGACCGGGGCACGAACCCGTGTCCCCCTGCATCGGCAGGCAGACTCTCAACCACTGCGCCACCAGGGAAGCCCAAATATATGTTTCAAAAGGCTCACTTTGGCTGCTGATGGAGAGCAGCCTGGAGTGGAGGCAGTAGAAGGAGTAGGGAGACTAGTTAGGAGGCTACCGCGATAGTCCAGCAAGAGCTGGTGATGGTTGGGGTATTGGGAAGTAGTCAGATTAGAGATCATTATAATACAGTGTAGACACTCTGTTATGAGAGCACAAGTCAAGGATCGCTAGAGGTTTGATCACAGAGCTGAATCTTAAATGAGGAGGAATTGGTCCAGACAAGAGATGGGAGATAGGCTAGAGGGGACAGGATGTGCTGAGGTGCTAGCTTCACACATTGTGAGGAGCTGGGAGCAGGTAGACAGGCCAGAGCATCATTTAGAGTCAGGGAGTGGTGTAGCCTGGGGCTGGAGAGCTGGAGAGGATGAAGAGCTGGATACCAAGGGTGAGAGCCTAGTTGAAAAGTTTGGGCTTCCTTCAGCGGGCGGCAGGAAGCCACCAAGGGTGTCAAATCTGACCGCTTCCCCATCCAATTTGTGCTGGACAAAGGTCACTCTGAATATGGAGGGCGGGGAGGGGCAGGACTGGGGGCTGGGAGGCCAGTTAGGAGGCTGACCTGGTGACAGATGGGAGTGGCCTGGACCACAGGAGCCCGGATGGAAAGTTGCCAGGATGTTCAGGCGATGGCTGATTGGATAAAAAGGCATAGAAAACGGAGAACGAAGAGTGATCCTTGATCAGCTCCCATGTCCTTAGACTGGGATGAGGGTGCCCTCACTTAGGGCCCTCCTCACAGGGCAAGAAGTCTATAGAGCCCACCAGGACCGCCCTCCTTCCAGATCACTCTCCAGATACCCAGGCCCCCTAAATTCTCACGTGCAGGGTCTGTGCAGGCTGCCTCCCCAGGTCTACCCTCCAGGGTGAAGGTGCCCGGGCTGCAGGCTGCATGGGGTATTATGCAGAGCTTGGGCCTGCCGACTGGAGTGGCCGAGTGGTGCTGCCAAAGCCCTTCCCAGCTGAAGGTGAAGCTGAGGATGGGAAGGGAGGGGAGGCTGGCTGGGGGCGGGGGCTGGGGGAGCGCAGAGGCCCAATCTCCCTGCACTGTCCTGAACAGAACTCCAAGAAGCCTGGGAACTCTAAATTTCAACCTGGCCTTCCAGATCTTTAGAAAGTATATGTGTCAGCCTGGGAGAATAGAACATATTTTATTTAACAGTTTGTTAACTTGATTTATAACTTTTAAATATTTAGACATATGGAATGTGGGCCTCCACTTGTACTTTTGCCTGGTCCAGGAGGGGTGAGTGGAAAACTCCCCAGGGCCAGGATTATGTCTTATTTGCCTTGTTCACCCTCCCTCCTCCGTCCCCCATCCCCGGGCCCCTGGGCCTTGGTAATTTCCATCCAACTGGAAAGAGAATCAGATCCCGGCCTGATAGTGAGATCTGTGGGCTTGCTGTGGCCCCAGGGGGGAAAGGTTGGTCAGGCGACTGCAGAGGCCTTTGGATGGTGTGGCCTGGGCAGGGATTGGGGAGGACACGGACTGGGGCCCAGCGGTTAGGAGAAGGGACTCCAGGCACAGATGGCCCCGTTCACAGCCCACCTCTGCTCTTCAGGATTGCGTGGTTCATGTAGGACAGGATAATGAAGATAATCCCTAATTACCCCCACCTCACAGGGTATTCAGGGAAGATGCAGTGAGCATCTGGCATGTAGCTAGTGCTGTAAAACATTTGTTATTACTATCACATAAAATGGTCCCTCTGAGGGAACTTTTAAGCCAAGCTAAGGGGCAGCTCCTGGCAAACCAGGGAAGGAGTCAAAGTTGGTTTTGGTGCCAGATCTTTTTCTTCCCACTTTCGAAGTTCCCCACGGGGAGTCACTCCGTGATCAGGCTGTGCCTCCCCCTAACCCCCTCTAGCGACCCCCCACAAAAGCTATCTGCTATTTCTTCAAGCTCCACCTTCTCCATCCTCCCATTCCCTGGAAGCCTGGCCAAGAAATTCACTTGCACACGTCTTGCGGGATCTCAGTGAAACCCCGGAATCCTAACCACTAGGCCACCAGGGAACACCGCACTTGCAAATCCTTGAGGCTGTAGTTCACAGGAAGATGTCAGTGGGTGAGAATGGGCCCAGCACTGCGCTGAGTGCCCTAAACTCACCATCTCATTTAATCCTTTTAGATAATCCTAGAAACTCTGTTCTAGATGTTAGGATCCTATTTTGTACATGGGGAGACTGGGGCAGAGAGAGGTTAAGTAACTGGGTCAGGATTTCTCAGCAAATAAGTTACAGAGCCAGGACCAGCAACTAAGAACGAGTGGCTGGAGTCCACTCTCTTTCCCAGGAGGAATCCAGCCTTATTTGGAGCTCCTGTGATACTCCCGCGGAATAGAGTTTAGACCCTCTGGAGACAAGGCCCTGTCCCAATGGAGACACTCTGAAGATGGGAGGATTGCAGGCACTTAGCAGGCTGATGGCGGGCTGAAGATCTGGTTTGTCAGGGAGAGGAAGTTCTTTTGTTTTCCTTCAGATTATAGTTGAGGACCTTCCAGGCAAAAAACAAGCAAACAAAATAACCCTCTCTTTTCAAGGGACAAGGGCTATGGGTGGGTCTGGAAAGCAAGGTACTTTGTGTTTTGGAAATTCTGAGACAGAGGTTTTTTGGGGCAGTACGGTTTCTAGTTGGAGGGGATTCTATAGGGACAAGGAGCTGCTCCTTCTCCTCTACAACCCTGGTGACTTGGGCTCCTTGGAAAGTTGCCCAATTTGGGGAGCAAAAGCCCATGAAGCAATACTCAGCCATCACTTGCTTGTCGAGTGGAGACAGCGACATTTGATTCTGGCCCCTGCCCTCCAGAGCTTACAATCTCATAGGACGATGGATACACACACTGCGGGAGCTTCACGTGGAAAGAGCACCAGCTGAGGCCTGCCATCTGGCCCTGATGTGAGCCTACTGTGTGACCTTGGGCAAGTCACTTGCCCTCTCTGATCTTGGTTTCTCATCCATAAAATGAGAAAGTTAGTATTGATCACTGGGTGGAACCTTTTTTTTCCTTTTAACCATGGGACCTGGAGTTCTAATGCCATTCAACACAGGACTCTGGTGCAAACAGCAGAGCTCCTCTGCTTCTGAGAGGTAGGGAACCCACACTCTATCTTCTTTCTCTTCTTTTCCAGGGCAGCTCTAAGTGTCTCTGATGGTAAGGCCTGAACGACATTGAGAAACCTCAGGAACAGCCTCATGGAGGAAGTCGGGTGGACTTGAAGGCTAGAAGGATTCTGATGGGTGGAGGTGTGGGAAGGGCACACCAGGCAGGAGGCAGGATGTGAGTAAAGATGCAGAGACAGGGAAGGGCAAGGTTGACACAGGTGCGACCAGCCTGGCTGGAATGGAGGAGGTCTACATGAAAGGAGGTGAAAAGCGCCACCTAAGAAAGAGGTTCCCAGGTGGCATCCATGGGAACTTCACAGGTGCATCGAGGGGTAAAGATGATTTCCGCCACAACTGGGAACACACGTCCAGGTTCCTTTCTACAGAAGGGTGGGCTATACCCTGCTGCCAGGGGAAGGGTAAGAACCAGCATCCAGGAAGTAGTAATAATAATGGTATCTACTTCAGAGCGTCGTTCGGAGGGTGAAATGAGTTAGTGTACGGAGCTGTGTCTGGCACATGGGGAATGTTGCATAAGCCTTTGTTAAATATGGTCAGACCAGGGAGGACCCTGAGGTCGCCAAAGCTGTGCATCTTTTCTGGCCTCTGACCTAGCATTGGTAGTGATGGCTTAGAATTCCTCCAGCTTCAGTGCTCGCCCATGATGGTGATTCCGCGACATGTGTGCGCACGCACGTGTGCACGCGTAGGGTAGGGAGTGTAGCCGCAGGTGTCTGGCCACTCCCTGACACACACGCACACACGTTCCCTTCCTCATTCCTTTCTCTGTTGCTGGTTTGCTCCTGGCCATCCCACCCTCCAGTGCCCCCGATTTCCTTCCCACCCTTGCCCCAAGCCCACACCTCGCTCCCAGCCTCCTCCCTCCCCTCTCCCGGAGTCCCTGGCCCGCCACTCACCATAAATCTGTAACTCTGGAGGGTGCGTGTATGGGGTGGGGTGGGGGCCGTGGTGGAAAGGCAGCAAACCAAACCACCCCCAGCTGATGAAAACGGCGATAAATCTCTGTCCATCAGGTTTGTTGTGAGCACGGACATTGCCAAACAAGGGCCCAGATGGCCTGCAGGCCCTCCTCCCCACCGTCTTTAGAGCTTTAAATGGAAATGGTTGCTCTTACATCTATTTACTACTTGGAAACGGGGCGGGGGGGATGCCTGAGTCCAGGAGTGCTTGGCCATGAAACAGGGTTGGGCCAGGTGGGAACCCTCTGTGCCCCACACCTGAGCAGGCCTCCTCTGGCCAGTCCCCTACCTCCTCTGCCCCTGCTCCTGGAGAGAGCTCGGGGTGAGCTCCCTTTGACACAGGCCAGCTGTGGGGAGTGGGGAGGAAGAGGCTGCCTTCACAGCCCGGCCTCAACCTGCTCCAATCCCCAGACACACATCCCGGGGCAGCCAGACCCAGCTCCTCTCTGTTGTTTCCAAAGTTTCCAGAACTTTCCTTCCTTTCCATCCAGTCAGTTTGAAGCCTACCCTATCTTTCAAGCCCAAGCCAAGCTCCACCTCCTCCAAGAAGTCTTCCCAGCCCTAGTCTTCCTGGACCTCTCCGGGCTCATTCCTACAGCCTTGCCCACTGGGAGCTGCCCAGCGCGGTCATTACCGGAGGTGGACAGGTCTGGGTGTACAGTACAGCTGGGCTTTACCGCTGAGCAGAGGGACCTGGGGCAGGTTAATGTGCCAGCCTCAGTTTCTTACTCTGTAAAATAGGTATAATTATGGCACAGTTGTGAGGAGTAAGTGAAGTGAGTATAGTATGTGCTAATAAAGTGAGGGGCATGAGGGGCACAGTCCAAGAGCTCCGTGTCAGCATTTATTACTGGTGCCACCCACACTGGACAGCACACTTCCCTGTGCCCTGTCTTTTCATGTGCATGTAGGCATGTGTGTTTGTGTGTGTATGTCTGTCTTAGTTTGGGTCCCCTGAAAACAGACTCTGAGACAAAAACTTGAGTGCAGGTGGTTTATTTGGAAGGTGGTCCCTGGAGGCTGGAGGTGGGGAAAGGGGAGGTGAGACAGGCTGGGGAGGGGGAAGAGCCAATGAAGGGCGGGGTGGTTAAGGAAGAGTGGGGGCTTGCTAAAGCACGGTGACGATACCTCACAGAATTGTCCTACAGAGGTCGGGGCAGCTGGGGTATTTTTCCACCCACTCCTGCCCCTCATTAGTGAAAGTTGTCCCTGGCATTTCCCAGCTGTCCTGTGGGCTGAGTAAACCTCGAGTGGGCCCTGCACAGCAGAAACGGTGCCGATGAGGAGCAGAAAGCTTCCCTGGGTTGGACAATTCCAGGCTCACTGTCCCCTTGCCACCACAGCTTCAGATGAACTAAGAGGCAGGCCTAGGGGATACGGGGTGAGGTACCAAAGGCGTCCTCTGCTGAATTCTCCGCTTTTCTATCCCTACAGCCTCCAGCACAGTATCTTGCACACAGAAGGCACGCCATAATTATTTATGGACCGAAAGGAGCTTTGGGCTAAGGGATGGGAAAACCTGGAGTCTCCCCACTTCTCAGTTGTTTACTCAGTGTGTGACGCTGAGCAAGACACATGACCACTCTGGGCCCCAATCTGCTCCTTCCGTGACACGGCCTCATTCTCTGCTTATCCTGTAGTCCTGCCGTGATGAGTTGGAATGGTCTTCGGGGGCTGCTCAGAACAGGGAAGGTGTGGCTTATGACTCTTATGATGGTGATGACGACAACGATGATGATGATGTGGGATAGGGGAGGTTCCCCAATCCAAGTCAGAGGTGTCCAGTGGCATGTTATTCACACATACTCTACGGTCAAAACACACAGGTGTGTTCCCCTGGCCCTACTGGGATGCCTCCTGTCTCTTCCTATCCTGTGACAACTCCAGATATAAAGGATCAAGAAAGAAAAGACCAAAGGGCTTTGAATTCCTGACTCCTCTGTGGAAAAAAAAAAAAAAAAACCCAAAGGGGCTTCCCTGGTGGCGCAGTGGTTGAGAGTCCGCCTGCCGATGCAGGGGACACGGGTTCGTGCCCCGGTCTGAGAGGATCCCACATGCCGCGGAGCGGCTGGGCCCGTGAGCCATGGCCGCTGAGCCTGCACATCCGGAGCCTGTGCTCTGTAACGGGAGAGGCCACAACAGTGAGAGGCCCGCGTACCGCAAAAAAAACAGAAAACAAAAAAACAGAAAACCCCCAAAGGGAGCCAAGGGGGTCCAAAGGGATGCTCTGTGGTTCCTCATTTCCAGGTCACCAGGTGGGTTTACCAATGGCTGGTGAATGTTGAAACCATTTAGGGCAGAAGTTCTTCACTTGGGGGCTCTGGGAATCCCTAAGACGCCCATGGATAAGTTTTAGGAGTTGCTAAATCTCTTGAAAACACTTGTAAAATGGAGTGTGGGAGTATATGTGTGCACATGAACTGCTCTACGTCGGTGATCTGGAACTTCCAGTAAATTCTCAAAGGAGTCTATGACCCAAGGAGAGTAGATTTGCTCTACCCCAGATCTCCCATGTCAAAGGGGGAAGACACTGAGGCCAAGACAGGGGACGTGAACTGCCGGGCGACACATATGGAGCCGAAGAAGCCCAAGGTCCCTAACCCCATAGGGCTGTGTGGATCGGTTAGGTCTGCACAACCAGAAATGCGGGCCTGGCTTCCCAGGAGGCTGTGCTAGAACCCATGGCGCGTAGCGCAGTCTCTCCTTGCGCCTGGGGACACAACTCAAAGGCATGATGTCATCACTATTCCCTGGCGATGAGGGTGGGTGCTGAGGTCTGTTTCCATGGAAAACAGAACAAGAGAAAACCAACCAAAAATGGAAAGAAAAGGAGCCCCCTATTACTGAGAAGCTTGGGTACATTGGCGGGCCTCAGTTTCCAGAGGTGGAAATGGAAATGATAGCCCTTCCTCTCTCAGTTGTGGTAAAGAGTAAAAGAGACCAAGAGAGTGGAAATGGCTCACAAAAAGGCAAGCTGTACACAAACACTAGTAACAATTCTCACAGCAGAGGTCCCGTGAGCACCTGTTTTGCTGCCGGGAGGAAATTGTATACCACCTGAATGACCCAATTCTGGACAACTCTGAAATTCTCCTGCAGGCCCTTGCAGCCTGATGTCAGAGCAAGAGCCCTGGTTTCAGAGTCAAACCTGAATCTGCACCCCAGTTCCATCTCCTGTGAATGAGTGTTACCTTGGACAAATCACTCAGCCTCTTTGGGTCTCAGGTTGTCCGTCTGCAAAGTGGAGACACACATCTACCTGATGGGGACATTATGAGGATTTGATGAGTCAGTGTAAGTGAAAATGTAAATGAAAATACCTGTAACCGCGACTGGCACTTAATAAGTGCTCAATAAACATTCGCTATTTTGTTCCTGTTCTTCGACAGTTAGCAACTTTGCATAGTTTCTTTGTTCACGACTAAGTCTCTGTCTCTGTCTCCCCCACGTCTTCTCCACTCAAATGTAAACTCTGCAGCATAAGGACATGCCTGTCTTGTTTACAGTTGTATTCCCCAAGCCTGGCACACAGCGTGCAACAGATATTTGTTAAATGAATGAATGGAAGTAGCAAAGCACGTTCTTAAGGATGGGAAGGAACTCTGACAATGTGAGAACACTCATCAGTCTGGACCAGCCCCAAGAGGGACCCGGAGCTGTGCCAAGAGCCGTATTAAGGATCAAGAGAGTTGGCTTCCGGTCCCAGTTCTGCCACTTAACTGCTGAGCCACCTCGGACAAGTTGCCGCACTCTCTGGGCCTCTCTGTGCTCTCTCCAAAGCATGGGAGCCCTGACATTCCCGGGCTTCCCCCTTCGAGGCTGGCCTCCGAGGAGCTCCGACCAGCTGGGGAGTGTGGGATTGTGGGACTTGGGGATAATTCAGCCACTTCATTAATGACAAGGAAGGAGTAGTGGGAGGAGATGGTGGGAGGTAGCAATCCTGGAAGAAAAATCAACAGAAGGCTGTGGCAGCTGCGGGTGGGGTAGGTTTGGGGACAGCCACACTGGGCTAAAGTGCCGAGCGGCTGTTCGCGCCCCGGGAGCGTGTCTCCTCCGCGGCGTGTGCGCCCGGGTCTCGGCCTTCCCCTCCCTTCCTTGCGCGCCTTGCCAGTTCCCGCCGCCACTGACTTTCTGACTTCTTAACTTGTCAGCAAATCCCAGAGTTAAAAATGCACACGCACCCCGGCCAGCCGCCAGCAGGGCCGTCTGGCCGCGGCTCCAGATGTGGGGCCACCGCGCGGGCCGCCCGCCCCGCCGCGCAGACTAAACAATCAGCCTTGGCCGTGAGCGCAGCGCAATTCCAGATGCCGCGTCCCTCGCGCCGCGCGCTAATTGGGCCGCGGGCGCGAGGCTCTGTCAGCGCTGGCCAGGCCCTGCCGGGGGCGGCCTTGGCCCCGGGCCGGTCCGCTTAACTACTTAGGGCGGGGGCGGGGTGGGGAGCAGGAGGGGAATGAAGGGGGAAAGAGGGAGAGAGAGGGACTCAGAGACAGACAGACACACGAAGAGAGGCCGACAGAAAGGGACAGAGACATTCTCAAAAAGAGA